>NW_011500562.1:26609-41594 GCF_000495115.2 Populus euphratica
GATTGATTGATGAATTTAAGAACTGAAGTTGAAAGGATAATGAGATGGCGAAACTTATAAAAGAGATGTGGGTGCAATCCAAACTAGAACACTGTTTGGTAATTGGGTCATATCTGGAGCTGTAGATCTTAGATTTAGGTCTACTGAAAAGGTGAGACATAAACCTACAACTTTTATAGGAGCCCAAGATCTAAAAAGCTCATTTTCAAGTCCAAATTGTAGCAACAACAAAGAAGTCCGAATCTATCTTCTAGCCCGAGCATTGTTCAGGGTTTGGCCTATATATGGAGTTCTAGAAGTCCAAATGACTTGAAGTTTTTACACAAGAAAGATGAGACAATTTCCTACAACTTTCATGTTTTTAAGTGGCTCCAATTTTGGGCAGACAAGAGAAGATAAGGATTGTCACCAAGGCAAGAGTTGGTCACCCACTCATCAATTAGTCATCAAATCAATAGTTCCCAATTTTAGCCTATAAAAGGAGGCATTTGCCATGCATTTAGGCATCTTGGTTTCGATATCAAGATCATGCTTTTGCTTTCTCTCTTTGTTTTTTTTGTAATGTTTATGCTTTGCTTTCATTAATATCAAGTTTATGCCTTTCATTTCTTTTCATTTACATAGTTAACTTTTATCTTATTTATATTTTTATTTTGTTTATTTATTTTTCTTTCTTTCATTATGTCTAGCTAAGTTTATTATGTCAAGGTGAAAAGGTTAAATTAATGGTGTAAGAATAAGTATAGTGTAAACTTAATATGGACTTTAATGTTTGATACTAACATGTTTTGTATTTGTTATCTTGTTCACTCTTTAATACTTTGCTTGTTAAATGACTAATCTTGATTTATGTTGTATAACACTTGGTACAATAAATGCTTGGTATTTTCATAGCTCATACTGTATGGTATAACCGACACCTGAGCTATGAAAGGAACTTGATTTGTTGTTAAAATAAGTTATAATCATGAATGTTTGACGGGATTTACAAGTATTAGCATTAATCTTTATAAGTTATAATCATGCTAGGAAATACTTTTCTTTATTCGCCTAGGATCTATTGGAACTTGTAATGCCATGAAGAAGATTTTCCTTGAGAAGTATTTCCTAGCATCTCGAGTTGCCAACATAAGGAAAGAAATATATGGGATTCGACAATCTCATGGAGAAACACTCTCAAAGTATTGGGAAAGATTTGAACAACTATGCATTCAATGCCCTCATCACTAAATACCCGATCATCTGCTCATTCAATATTTCTATGAAGGATTGATGCCTACTGACCATAGTATCATTGATGTTGCAAGTGGAGGCGCATTGGTGGATAAGACACCCGAGGCTGCACGCCAATTGATCTCAAATATAGCAGCTAACTCAAAACAGTTTGGCACTCGTGGAGACTTCTCCAACAAACGAGTGAATAAGATAAGTATTTCTAACCTTAAAAATAAAGTTAATGATCTTACTTCTCTTGTGCGTTCTTTGGCTTGTGGAAATGTGCAGCAGGTGAAAGTTTGTAGCATATGCTCCTTACAAGGACATGTTTCAGATATGTGCTCAACAATGCAAGAAGATTACATTGAACAAGCTCATGCAATTGATGGAGCATTCAACGGACAGCTTCAGCATAAATATGATCCCGTTTCCAACACGTACAATCCTGGATGGAGAGATCATACCAACTTACGCTATGGCAACCCATCCCAAGAAGGCAATCAAGGTCGACAGTTTCATCCCCATGGATTTCAGCCCTAACAGAACTATCAAGCAAGACAACCCCCTCCATTCACAAACTCCGATGTTATAGGGTCGTTATCCAATGATAATCTTCGTGAAATGATGAAAACTTTGGCTTCTAATACTGTTACCTTGCAGCAAAATATCATGGCTTTTCAACAGGAAACAAGGTCAAGTATTCACAACTTGGAGAAGCAAATGGGGTAAGTAGCTTCAAGTGTAGGGCAATTGGAGGCACAAATGAATGGAAAATTGCCCTCCCAAGCATTGAATCCAAAAGAGAATGTTAGTGCGATCATGCTGAGAAGTGGGAAAGAACTTGAAGAGAAAAGGTCAAAACAAATGGAGATGGAGTAAGAAGAAGAGATAGAAACTGTTATAGAATGATTTATGGGAAAGCATGTCATCTACCGGTAGAGCTTGAACACAAAGCGTTTTAGGCCATTAAATAATGCAACATGGACTATGATGCTGCTGGGATTGCAAGAAAATTGCAACTGCAAGAGTTGGAAGAAATTCAAAATGATGCTTACAAGAATGCAAGGATTTACAAAGAAAAGACTAAGAATCTTCATGACCGAATGCTTACAAGAAAGGAATTTCATGTTGGAGACAAAGTCCTTTTTTATTATTCGCGTTTGAAAATTTTTCCTGGAAAATTGTGCTCTCGTTGGATTGGACCCTTTGTTGTTTCTAATATTTTTCCTTATGGTGCAGTTGAAATTACAAGTTTAGAAACCAGCAAAGTACTCAAGGTCAATGGACATCGTTTGAAATCTTTCTATGAAGGTTGGATAGCAAAACTCACCGCTTCTATAGAGTTAGCTGAACCAATCTATGAAGAATGAGCATGCCACATGTCAAGCCAATGATATAAAACAAAAGCGCTTACTGGGAGACAACCCAGCACAAAAAAAAATAATAATCAGATTTGCTTTCTTTTTCCTTATCTTTTATTTTTTTGCATTTTAATTTATTTTCTGTCATTTTCTTATATTTCTTTGTTTTTATTTCAACATTGAGGACAATGTTGTGTTTTAAGTGTGGGGGTATTGGGAGAATTTTTGTTTTTTTATTTTAGTTTTCTTTGTTGTTCTTAAAAAAAAATTGTGTTTAATCTTTTTAACTCCCATTGGTTTTTGAGAATATGAGTATTATGTATGAGAATTAATTGAGATAAATGAAGATATAAATCAAATGAAAGAGTATGCATGCAAATTTTAAGGTTTAATTGTTTAGGGATTGACTTTGAGAATATGCCATGTTGACTTTATAGTGTTATACCATTGCAAGTTTTTGAGTCTTCAACATTGTATTCTTTGAGTGTGCATTTTTTCAATAATATGTATCTCTAGAACTTGCTTCATATCTTATTGAGATTATATTCCATTACAAATATACATGAAGATGATAAAGGCATCAAGAATTTTAAATCACTTGAACCAAAAAGCCAATCTAAAGCATATTATCCTTAGTGAGCCCCTTTTGAGCTTGTTTATCTTTTCTTTGCTTTATCCATGTATAAGCCTTAACTTTATATATATTTTCCTTTTCCCCTGGCCAAGGATTAGTAGAGCATATACTTGTGATACTTCATGGAATTATGGTTGGAAATTATGTGAAAAGACAGAAGAAGTGATGCTTCATGCATTGTTTGTAATATGTTAGTAATGAAGATGAGATTGAAAAGCAAGCTTATGGTAGAACATACTCTTTGATTGAATTTGAGAGATTTAAACACATAAACCCTAAACACATGAGTGTTGGAGTGCATATCAATGAGAGGACCTATCACTTTGGCATTTCATAGATTTCATTTAAATCCTGACGATTGATTGAATTTTGAAGTTTGCATGTAAACAAATTCATAACAATTTATTTATTTTATCCTTTTTTATTATATTCTTATTTATAATGCTTTTACTTTTGGACATTGATGGGAGATTAAGAGATTGATCATGGTTATTTTCAATTTAATTTTATTTATCCTTTCTCGAGGACAAGTAAGAGCTAAGTGTGGGGGTATTTGATGTAACCATATTATTCGATAGTTTCACCCATATTTACTTAATGTTTTGTCCATGTTTTATATGTAAAATGCCTTGATATTCTTTGTTTTATGTTTTCAAGGCACTTTTGGATGAAAAATGCAAAAAGGAGTAAATTGGAGATACTTGGCAGATTTGATGTTCAGTCGATGTTTTGTGTAGAGCGTGAGTTCTAGAGATCAAAATGAAGTGATTCCAGTGGCACTAAAAAGATAACATCCATACCTTTCTGAAAATGTAATGTAAGAAAAATAAAAAGAGAAAGATCATGGAAATCACATCCTTCAAAGTCAAATCTCGCATTCTGCCACTGTTGACCTTTATCTATTCAAAATTCAATATCTGAAGCTATAGAAGTCCAATTTATGAAAACTCAACTTTTTTGGATTCCTGACTCAAAGTCTGTAAACGCTCCAAATTTCAGCCAAAAATGATGTCATATGAGGGAGATATGAGTTTTCAAAGATGACAACTGAATTCTGCCAGCAATCAGGTTTCGTGAAGAAATGAGTCCAAATTACATTTCAAAGCTTCTAAACCATCATCCAAGTTTTTATATCAGCAATTTAGCTCCTCTAAGTTAGAGCTTGAAGATTTCATGCAAGGCTATTTCTCTTTTTTAGAGAAAATAGTTATTAAAGTACTTAAATGTCAATTGTCAACTTAAAGGAGGACTACTTTGTAAATTAGGAACTAGGGTTTCTTAGCATATAAAAAGAAAGAGAGAGGGGAGAGAAGGGGGGGAACAACCAAAAGTTAAGAAACACAAATTCTCTCCTCTACAAACCCCAAAAAAATCATGCTCTCTTCATTCTTTAAAAGTAGTTATTCAATAGTTATGCAAGGCTAAGCTCTTTTCTTGGTTGCAAGGACACAACAAACCTTTGGATTTCAAGAACCATGACATTTATTCTTTCTTTTATTTTTAGTTTATATTATGAATGAGTATGATTGTTTTCCTATGCATATTTTCTATGATTGTTGTTGATAATTGCTAGAGCAGAACTCTAAGTTATTATTGTGAATAATTTATTGCTAAGTTTGATATCAAAACCAGAGTTATGATGTATGAAATTGTGAAGCAACTAAGCTTGATAATTATGGCGGAACTACGTTATTAAACTTAGGGAGAACACTCAAATATCTAGTTCTTAGGGCTACCATTGAACTAAATCATTAATGCAGACATTGTGATTGTTTGTTGGTTAGAGTTAGTTCTACGGTGGATCCGTTAATTAACCAACATTAAGAAAAGATAAAAATTCAGAATATAAATTGTAGTTTTGTTTCAAGGATCGGTTCTAATTTTCATTGGTGGATGTGTGGTTGCAACCAAGGTTTGTTTTCTTGATAAATTTCGATTTCAATTGATTTTGTTTGCTAGTCTAATTTCTTCCATAGTTTATATCATCACAAATCAAAACCCCCCAATTGCATAACATATAGCATAAAAATCTGAACTAAATCTTCCTTGTGGGATCGACCCTTTGCTTGCTCTATACTATCTTGTGTGTTGTTTTTTAAGCTAGGGTAATTAATTTGTGTGACCATGACATTGCAACAGGTTAGCACCTAGAGATAGGCAAATGGTTGAATTGATGTGAAATGGAACTTTTGAAGATAAAGACCCTGATGAAGCAATGGAGTACTTAAACTTGTTAGCTGAAAATGCTCAAAATTGGGATACCGCAGGTACTTATGAGGCATCGAGTAAAACTCAACCTCATACATCTAGTGGAGTGACACGACTAAAAGATTGATGTCTTCTCCCAAGTGCAGGAGTGTCGAAGTAATAAATAACCCGGCAAGACCGGGGTCGAACCACAGGGAGGTTAATTGTACAAATTATAAACAACAATTATAAAACAACAATAACAACAACAGTAATAAATAACCCGGCAAGACCGGGGTCGAACCACAGGGAGGTTAATTGTACAAATTATAAACAACAATTATATAATAATAATAATAATAATAATAATAGTAATAGTATTAATAGTAGTAGTAATAATAATAATAATAATAATAATTGTATTAATAGTAGTAGTAGTAGTAATAATAATAATAATAATAATAATAATAATAATAATAATAAAGAAAGAGAAGAAGAAGAGAAGATGATGAGAACTTGGAGATGGAAAATTAATGTAAGGATTAAACAATAATAATAACAAATGTCAAGGTTAGAGGTTCCACTAATGGCATGTCAAACAAGTATAGTATAAACTCTTATTATTGAATTGGAAACCACACACAAAGGAGGCTCCAATCAGATTATATATTGTTAACATGATTACATTAGTCATCTTATTCAATTAATGCTAATACTTGTAAATCTCGTCAAGCATTCATGATTATAACTTATGTTAACAACAAATCAAGTTCCTTTTATAGCTCAGGTGTCGGTTATACCATACATTATGGGCTATGAAAGTGCCAAACATTTGTTGTACCAAGTGTTATACAACATAAATCAAGATTATTCATTTAACAAGCAAAGTATTAAAGAGTGAACAACATAACAAATATAAAACATGTTAGTATCAAACATTAAAGTCCATATTAAGTTTACATTATACTTATTATTACACCATTAGTGTAACCTTTTCACCATGACATAATTAACTTAGCTAGACATAATGAAAGAAAGAAAAATAGATAAACAAAATAAGAACATAAAAGTTAACTAAGTAAAGGAAAGGAAATGAAAGGCATAAACTTAATATTAATGAAAGCAAAGCATAAACATTACAAAAAATACAAAGAGAGAAAGGAAGAGCATGATCTTGATCTGAAAACCAAGATGCCTAAATGCATGGCAAATGCCTCCTTTTATAGGCCAAAATTGGAAACTATTGATTTGATGACTAATTGATAAGTAGGTGGCCAACTTTTGACTTGGTGACAATCCTTATCTTCTCTTGTCTGCCCAAAACGTCATTGATAACGTCAAAATTGGAGCCAGTTGTAAACATGAAAGTTGTAGGCAATTGTCTCAGCTTTCTTGTGTAAAAACTTCAGCTCATTTGGACTTCTAGAACTCCAGATATGGCCAAAATACCGAACAGTGCTCGGGCTGGAAGACAGATTCGGGCTTCTTTGTTGTTGCTACAATTTGGACTTGATAATGGCCTTTTTAGATCTTGGGCTCCATATGAAAGTTGTAGGCCTATGTCTTACCTTTCCATCCATATAAATTGGACCTAAATCTGAGATCTGTAGCTCCAGATATGACCCAATTACCGAACAGTGTTCCGGTTTGGATTACACCGACATCTCTTTTCTAAGTTTGGCCATCTCTTTATCCTTGCAATTTATGTTCTTCAAGTCATCAATCAATCCTTTCATTTATGGGATAGGCCTGCATTAAAAATAGACATTTACCACAAATTATAGGTATCTTATATTATTAGATACATTACTATAAAACATATTTTAGTTAAGGAGTTATTGATACTTCAAGTGCAAAATGATGATATAAAACCATGATAAAAATGCACTTTTAAGTACTAATCATGGAGGTATGTACAACCTTAGGGAAGATCATGACCTTCAAGCCAAGTTTGCATCTTTAGCTAGAAAAGTCGAGGCACTAGAATTGAAAAAGAGTGGTCAATTAAAATCTGTTGAAAACATTGTGTGTCAAATATGTGAAACAAATGAACACTCAACCAATAATTGTCCAACCTTGCCTTCTTTTAAGGAATGTCTTCATGAACAAGCCCATGGTTTAAACAGTTTCTAAAGGGCCAACCACAACCAATACTCACAAACATATAACCCTGGTTGGAGAAATCACCCAAATTTTAGTTGGTAGAGTGATAACAACAATGCACAAACTTCACAACCACCGTTTCAAGTACACCACAATTTCTAAAATTCTCATGGATATGCACCTCCTTGTGCTCCACCTCCTAGAAGAAATCTTGAGGAAACATTACGTGCATTCATTGAAAAGCAAGAGACAATCAATACTCAACTTGCTCAAAACATGACAGATTTTAAAGATACTCTTGCAAAATTGACATCTGCTCTTAGTTTCTAAGAGAAAATAGTTTCTCAACCACAACAAAATCCCAAGGGGCAATACAATGCAAATGCAAGTAGTTCTGGAAGCCAACACATGGAAAGATGATGAGTCAATCTCTGAGGGTAAGGAAGGGGTTGAATCTGAAAATGAAAGCATGTAATTCATTTCCTGTAATTCATTTATCTTGTGGATTTTGTTATCGTAGACACAGAACCTGTTGAAGCATGTAATTCATTTCCTGTTATTTTAGGACGTCCGTTTCTTGCAACATCTAATGCATTAATTAATTGTAGGAATGGACTGATGAAGCTATCATTTGGAAACATACATTGGAGATGAATATTTTCAACATTTGCAAGCAACCTGGAGATGATAATGATTTACAAGAAGAAGATCATATTGACGAATTAGTTTATGATCAACTTAAATCTACTTTAAGTAAAAATGAGTTGGATGAATCTAAAGATTTGCAAATGATTTATTCTAAGGAAGAAATCATGGATGAAAAACGCACTGAAAATGTTGATGCGGATCTTTTGTCAAAAGTGACAACAAATTCAACATCTGAAATTACACCAATTGATGATTACTTTCCTAACAAATCCTTACTTTCTCTTAGTCCAATGCCTTGGTATGATAAAAATATTAATTTTCTTGCTTTAGGAGATTTGCCAGCTGATTGGAATACCCAAGACAAAGAAAAGTTTTTGAACAAAGTGAAGAACTTTTATTGTGATGACCCTAACTTATTCAAATAGTGTCCTGATCAAATATTTCAAAGATTCATTCCCGAAAATGAGGTAAGTAGTGTCATTAAACTTTGTCATTCTGAAGCATATGGGAGTCATTTCTCGTTAAAAAAGACAGCTGCAAAAATTTTTCAAAATGGATTTTATTGGCCCACCATGTTCAAGGACACACATGCATTCTGCAAAACTTGTGAAAATTGTCAAAAAGTTTTGTTTTCTAATTCTCAACTCTATGCATTCCCTATAGAGTTAAGATCAAGATGGAGCAATCCTTATGGGGTCTGTGATATTGAGAATTCAATGAATGACAATGTTTTTAAGGAAAATGGACATCGTTTGAAAGCTTACTTTGATAATTTTTCTAGTAAAAATGAATCAACTGGTTTGAATGATCTTGTAGATAAAGGTTGATTATTTTGTTTTTCTCATATTTGTTTTTGTGTTTCTTTTTAAGTGATTTTTGCTAGTTTCTCTCACCCCGGTCAAATGGTGGACAACAGTACTCCGTGACTTAAGTCAGTTCTTTCAGTTTCCCATGATAAATGATATCTGTGTATATATTTTTGCAATTCTTTGCATCTCTCTTTCAATTCTCATTTAAAAATGGACACTAATCTTAAAAAATTGAAAAAGTATTTTCCCGCTCTGCCTCAGAATGCGATTACAAAAATTTACTATGCTAGATGTGCAAGATTGAGGTTGTTAATGAATCATGGAATTCTTGAAGATATTCGTTGGTTGATTGAAGCAAAGGTCTGATTATCAGGTGAGTCCTCTAAGTCCTTCATTTCACACATGCCTAGAACAGGTAAAAGCACTTTTGCAAAGAAACGTCGTGCAAAACGATTGAAAGTCTCTCATCGATGTGCTAGATAGACTTGTAATGCACAATATCGATCTTTAGGAATGGTATCTATAAACTGTGAAGATAAAATACAATTCATTACGGATGGCCTGAGTAAAGAGTCTTTAGATAATCTTCTATTAACTCTTGAGACGTATCCTAATGGAGATGTGCATCGTGTAATTCATGATTTATGGCCCTATTTTCATAAAGAACATGATCGACTTAGTCTTGGGAATCTAACTAAAAAAGACCCTGTTTGCCAGTTTTTAAGAAAACTGGATAGGAAGACTATCCTTGACCTATAGAGGGCGTTTAAGCCGTTCTTGAATGTAAAACCAAGGGAAGATGTGAGCCACAATCACAACTACCTGTATATATACATGCTTTTTCAAAAGTAAATAAATAAATAAATAAAAAGAGAGAGAGAGAGAGTGTGAGACTCCAGCTGGCCTACATATAAGAGAGAGAGAGAGAGAGAGAGAGAGAGAGAGAGTGTGAGACTCCAACTGGCCTACATATAGGTGGCATAATTGCCCTTTTAATTTCTCATCTATAAAATCCTCTCTTCCTTCCCTTCATTTCCACTCAACCCATACATTCATCAAATATAAAAGTGTGTAGAAATGCCAAGTTCCTTAAGTCATCACATAAAAAGTATTTGTGTTTTCAGTGGATCTAGCCTTGGGAAAGAAAAGAAGTTCTTAGAATCAGCAAATCATCTTGGTCAGGTGCTAGCTAAGAGAAAGATTCATTTAGTGTATGGGGGAGGCAGTCTTAGGTTAATGGAAAGTGTGTCAATAGCTGCATTTTTAGGAGGTAGTCAAGTTTTGGGGGTCGTCTCTGAAGCTTTAGCACAAGGGGACATCATTAGAAAAAAAATTGGAGAGGAATTACAGGTCTCCACAATGTCTGCTCGAATGAATGCAATATTTAACCATGTTGATGCCTTCATTGCTTTACCAGGTGGTCTAGGCACATTGGAAGAGATCTTTCATATTTTCTCTTAGGCCCAACTGCACATTCACCACAAACCCATAGGTCTGTTAGATGTTAATGGTTATTATGATAAATTGTTGTCTTTTCTTGATCATGCTGTGGAACAGGAATTTCTAACATCTTCTACATGACAAATCATAATCTCTGCTGCTACTGCTGAACAATTAATTGACCAACTACAATCCTTCATTCCTATAATTGATCCTTTCATGAGTCGCATAAATTGGTCAACTAAGGAAAGCCATAAAAAGCTTAGATTGGATTTAAGCCTTCATTTATGAATTTTTGTGTCTTTTGGTTTTATTATTATGTTTTATTGTTACTTTTATTTGTTTCCTGTGGAACAGGAATTTCTAACATCTTCTACATGACAAATCATAATCTCTGCTGCTACTGCTGAATAATTGATTAACCAAGTACAATCTTTCATTCCTATAATTGATCCCTTCATGAGTCACATAAATTAGTCAACCAAGGAAAGCCATAAAAAGCTTAGATTGGATTTGAGCCTTCATTTGTGAATCTTTGTGTCTTTTGGTTTTATTATTGTGTTTTGTTGTTTCTTATATTTGTTTCAGTGTGTTTCAGGTTTGTCAATGTTCGTTATTTCACGTGATATCTTCTATACTCTATCTTTCTACCTTAAGTGATATCTTCCAGGTTTTGTCCGTGTTCGTTATTTCAGGTGATATCTTTTATACTCTATCTTTCTACCTTAGAACATTGAGGACAATGTCTCGTTTTGGTTGGGGGGAGAGGGTAGTAGCTAAAAAAAAAAAACTCACTGTGTTTTCTATTTCATAAAGGATGTGCAAAATTGTTGTTACTATGATGGCAGAGTAAATGAGATCTTTTTATGACTCTTGAGACGCATCTTAGTAACCATTCTTAATAAGGTCTATCATAATACTTCTTGAAATATTCAGGTTTACAAACTCTCACATTGTTACCACTTAATTCTGCTCATATACTCATTTAACATGTATTCTTAAACCTTAATTCACACACACACTTTAACATATGATTGTGGGTTGCATATTGGATTATTACATTATTTATGTTCTTTTGTTAAAAGTAACAACTAAGGGAAAGGGATAGTATATAATTAAAAACAAAACAACACAAAAACAAAAAAACAAAAAAAAGAAAAAAAAAAGAAAAAAAAATGATGATAATAAAAATATAGATAAGAAAAAAGAAAAAAAAATATTACAAAAAAAATAAAAAAGAAAAAAAAGAAAAAAAAATGATGATAATAAAAATGTAGATAAGTTTGGTTTCGTAGCCTCCCTAACCTAAGCAATTAAGCCCAAAGGGGTGTTTTAACACCTAATACCCTAAAATCAACTGACTTGGGAGCTATTGGCCCAATGCTTGTTACATGGGTTGCAGAGAAAAGCTTAAGGGAATCAAACATTGCACTATCTAAATATCAGTATTTGCGACCCTAGTTACTAAGCTCGTAGGGGTGACTCAACACCTAATGCCCTAAGACCAACTGGTCTAGGAGTCATTAGCCAAAAGCTCGTTACATAGGTTAAAGATGCATGGTGTTTTAAGTTATATATATATATATTAAAAAAGAAAAAGAAAAAAATAATAATCCTAACCCAAGGAAGTTAACCTTAAACATTAGAACAAAAAATTTTGTTTTCTTATAAGAAAAGCCCCATAATTATGTGTTGATATATTGAGCATAAAAGAAAGGTTTATTAATATCTTGTTAAGAGGTATTGAGCATATAAATAAATTTAATGAGAGTTTGTTTATTTGGATAGATTAATCGAAGTTGAATGATGAATACCTTTCTTTGTGGAATTTACAAATTGTTTTTCTATTTTAACGCTTTGATTACTAGAGACTAGTAATAAGCTGGTTGGGGGGTGTGATTAATACTTTAAAGTGCATTTTTATCAAGGTTTTATATAATCATTTTCACTTGAAGTATCAATAACTCCTTAACTAAAACATGTTTTATAATAATGTATCTAATAATATAAGATACCTTTAATTTATGGTAAATGTTCATTTTAAATGTAGGCCAATTATATAAATGAAAGGATTGATTGATGAATTTAAGAACTGAAATTGAAAGGATAAAGAGATGGCCAAACTTAGAAAAGAGATGCTGGTACAATCCAAGCCTACAAATTTAAACACCGTAAGATAATTGGGTCATATCTGAAGCTGTAGATCTTATATTTAGGTCTACTTTATATGGATGGAAAGGTAAGACATAGGCCTACAACTTTCATATAGCCCAAGATCTAAAAAGACCATTTTTAAGTCCAAATTTTAGCAACAACAAAGAAGTCCGAATCTATCTTCCAGCTCGAGTATTGTTTAGTGTTTGGCCCATATATAGAGTTATAGAAGTCCAAATGACCTGAATTTTTAACACAAGAAAGATGAGACAATTTTCTCCAACTTTCATGTTTTCAAGTGGCTCTAATTTGGACGTTGTCAATGATGTTTTGGCAGATAAGAGAAGATAAGGATTGTCACCAAGTCAAGAGCTAGTCACCCACTGGATTGTCACCAAGTCAAGAGTTGGCCACCCACTCATCAATTAGTCATCAAATCAATAGTTCCCAATTTTGGCCTATAAAAGGAGGCATTTGCCATGTATTTAGGCATCTTGGTTTCCAAATCAAGATCATGCTCTTGCATTCTCTCTTTGTATTTTTTGTAATGTTTATGCTTTGCTTTCATTAATATCAAGTTTATGCATTTCATTTCCTTTCATTTACTTAGGTAACTTTTATCTAATTTATGTTCTTATTTTGTTTATTTATTTTTCTTTCTTTCATTATGTCTAGCTAAGTTTATTATATCAAGGTGAAAAGGTTACACTAATGGTGTAAGAATAAGTATAGTGTAAACTTAATATGGACATTAATGTTTGATGCTAACATATTTTGTATTTATTATCTTGTTCACTCTTTAATACTTTGTTTGTTAAATGACTAATCTTGATTTATGTTGTATAACACTTGGTACAACAAATGCTTGGCACTTTCATAGCCCATACTATATGGTATAACCGACACTTGAGCTATGAAAGGAACTTGATTTGTTGTTAACATAAGTTATAATCATGAATGCTTGACGAGATTTACAAGTATTAGCATTAATCGAATTGGATGACTAATGTAATCATGTTAACAATCTATAATCTGATTGGAACCTCTTTTGTGTGTGGTTTGCAATTGAATAATAAGAGTTTATACTATACTTGTTTGACATACCATTAGTGGATCCTCTAACCTTGACATTTGTTATTATCATTGTTTAATCCTTACATTAATATTCCATCTCAAAGTTCTCATCATCATCTTCTTCTTCTCCTTCTTTTTCTTTATTATTATTATTATTGTTGTTGTTGTTATTACTACTACTACTATTGCTACTGCTGCTACTATTATTATTATTGTTATTACTATTATTATTGTTGTTGTTACTATTGTTATTGTTGTTGTTACTATTGTTATTGTTGTTGTATTATTGTTATTCATAATTTGTACAATTAACCTCTTTGTGGTTTGACCCCGGTCTTGCTGAATTATTTATTACTTCGACACTCCTGCACTTGGGAGAAGACATCAATCTTTTAGTTGTGTCAGTAAAGATGGAAGTAAGGTTTTTTTAAAGGGAAATCAATTTAAAAGATTTGCCTTTTTAAGAGGATTTTTAGCTTATAGTTTGTAAAGCCACAAGTAATTCTAGAGAATTTAAATGGGAGTCTACCCTAGTTTGTACTTGAAAAGACTGACTTTTTTTTTATTCGGCAACCATATCAATTCATGATTTTATTGGTTTTGATGAAGAAAGGAGTTTTAAAAGGTTTGAGGGTTTTGGAGATTTTGGTTTTTGTTGCAGGGTTCGCTTTTGTCTTTGGAGTTTGGTGGCATTAGGATATGTTTTGAAGAAATTCTCTTGTTAGAAAATTAGGTATATATTTAATATCTCTTTTTATAAATTCTACATAAAAAAAATACATAAAAGAATTTTTTTTTAGCAAATAATTGTAAAATTTTATAATGCATATGACAATCAAAAAGAATTTCTTTTTTTATGGTTGAATAATTATTTTGATAGTTATTCCAATGTGCAGATGTAAATTGAAAAAATCTATTCTTTAAAATTTTTATAAGGCTATAAGCAAGGGATTTGTTGCACCTATTTTTTCTCATCTTTTTAACAATACTAGAATGTTCATCAAACCATGGTACAAGATTTTTTCTTATAAGGCTATAAGTAAGGGATTGGCTAATGTTTTTATATAAGTCTAAGACATAGTTAAGACTCCCTAAAAATCTTTACAATTGGTTTTTGACATGACGAAAAGATTAATGTCTTCTCTCAAGTGCAGGAGTGTCGAAGTAATAAATAACCCGGCAAGATCGGGGTCGAACCACAGGGAGGTTAATTGTATAAATTATAGATGACAATAATACTACAACAATAATATAGTAACAATAATAACAACAATAATAATAATAGCAATAATAATACTAATAGTAATAGTAGTAGTAGTAGTAGTAATAGTAGTAATATCAATAATAATAATAATAATAA
>NW_011500562.1:42309-52416 GCF_000495115.2 Populus euphratica
AATTGAAAATGGTCTTGTTAAGTCTTGGGCTGTATGAAAGTTTGAGGCCTATGTCTTACCTTTCCATTCATATAAAGTAGACCTAAATCTAAGATCTATACTTTCAAATATGACCCAATTACCGAACAGTGTTCCAATTTGGACTGCAGCAACATCTCTTTTCTAAGTTTGGCCATCTCTTTGTCCATTCAATTTCAATTATTAAATTTATCAATCAATCTTTTCATTAATGTGATAGGTATGAATTTAAAATGAATATTTATTATAAATTAAAGGTATCTTATATTATTATATATGTTATTATAAAATATGCTTTAGTTAAGAAGTTATTGATATTTCAATTGCAAAATGACGATATAAAATCTTAATAAAAATACACTTTTAAGTATTAATCATAAAATATATACATGTGTAAATAAATTAAATTTGTATTACTAAATAAATTATGTTGCATTGTTACAAGTCCTTCGCATACCGCAAGACAACCTTGATTCTCTTCTTTTATGGATAGTTATTTACTTGGTATATTTTAGGTACGTGGATTATGAAATTTTTTAGTTCAATCGGATTTGAAGTTATCATTTGGGCTTGTAGTTAGTGTTAAGTCATATATCACTTTTTAGATAATTAAATCTTTTTTGTGTAGGCATTAAAGAATTTTAGCATACATGTAGATAACTGATAAGACATAGGTCTACTTTATATGGATGAAAGGTAAGATATAGGCCTACAACTTTTATATGGAGCCCAAAATTTAAAAAGGTCATTTTCAAGTCCAAATTGCAGTAACAATAAAGAAGTCAGAATCTATCTTATAGCCCGCATACTATTCAATATTTAGCCCATATCTAGAGTTTTAGAAGTCCAAATGACACATGGACTTTAATGTTTGATACTAACTTTGTTATTTTATTTTTAATATTAATATTCCATCTCAAAGTTCTCATCTTCTTCTTCTTCTTCTCTTTCTTTTTCTTTATTATTATTAGTAGTATTACTACTACTACTACTACTAGTATTATTATTATTGTTGTTGTTGTTGTATTATTATCATTTATAATCTATACAATTAACACTTCTGCACGTGGAAGAAGACACTTCTGATGATTTTTCCATTAATATTTATTACTTTGACACTTCTGCACGTGGAAGAAGACATTAATATTTTAGTTGTGTCAATTTGCACATTTTTTTTTCTTTTTAACACTATAATCTCTAATAAATTTTATGTAAACATATCCTTTAACTTTAGTTACTTGAGATGACTTTTCCATTACCAAGCTTCATAATTTACTTGTAAAGTTTACTCATTTTACCACCTTGATCCCAATCTTAATGGAAACCAAGTAATCACACAAATAATCCAGGTCTTCCTTAATTCCTAATCAAATCCATTATCACCTTAGCCATTTCATATATAGATGACTAAGTTCTATAACCATAACTTAGTTTCTGTTCTTACAATGACTAAGTCATCTGTTCATACCACCTTAGTGATGCAAACCTCGTGATCACGTGGTCACGCAACCCATATGCAAAGATACCAATTCTCGAAAAACCAAGTAAATTAGGTTTGATAGGAGTGTGACACAAAGATAACTTGTACCTAGACACCACCATTATTGGAAATGAAAAACCCCCACCTAACGAATATTGATTCGTGAACGAGAAGTATAAGGATGACGCCACGAAGCCAATTGTTCTTCAATAAGTCGTTTTCAGTTCTTTAGAGAACCAAGGAAAGGAGATTATCACACCAACATACAACAAGCGCAGCAAATAAGTTTATTGATTTGAAAATTATGTAACCTTACATGTTTGGTTATTCTTTTATTTATACTGACTTTAGACTTAAAGAAACCCTAATGGACCCCCCTTAGGTGGACTTATATAAAGCCTACTTACAATTGACTCAAATAAGTAATAATAAACCGTAAACTAAGAAGAAATTAATAAAAATACTAAAAATCTAAAAATTACCATTCTAAATAAGCTAGAATTAGATTTGTCACCCTTACATATAAAGAAAACCTAATGACACTTCAAAAAAAAAAAAAAAGAGCAACTACAATCACGTTATATGTTAAAAAGCAAAACACCTATTTTCAGCTCTAGATGTTCAAGCTTGCTCCGCTAAAGTTCTAGCTATAAATGCTCCTCTTATAAATAAAAGGAAGGTATGCTTATTATAATATTCATACCTAAAATAGTAACATGTACATAGTTTCATTGTCAAGTTACATATTTCAACATTATATATTCCAATAATTCTCATCTTAATATTAATTCTATTCATACTAATTAATTCTTCTATTAGTATTTCTTATAAAAAATACATAATTTCCTAACTTAATTTCCCTTAAAATGCATTTTTTATTATTAGTAATGATTCCTTCAATCCTCATCGATTTACACTTTCATACTTTAATGATTTCTTTTTCATAACTCCTTAATTTAATTTTTTTATATATATTTGATTTTACCAAGCATGGCAAAATAACTATGTCATATAATCATCCAAATAAATCCTTACACCATTCATAATATTAACTATCTTGTTCATGAACACATAATTTAATACTCTTTCTAATAATTTGCATTGTAATATAGTAAATTCTCTACCTATACCTATTAACATGCATTAACATTAACCATTTATTTACTTAACTTTTCCATATATTATTATATCCTTATTATATACAACTTAATTATTTATGCATCAACACACCACAAACACACACAATTATACAAGCTTTATTACATTCCATGTTCATCCTTCTTTATTTCACATGTGACTGGCATTGTTGTTTTTCATAACATCCAATTTTTATCTTCCATCCTTCACTAATTTGCAACATTATCAACCTATCCTATCACAATGTATCAATTTCAACAATTTCATATTTTTCCCCAAATTCTCTCCTAAGAACTATAATTCAAGAAATCTAAGAACAATGTATTAAATCTATTTCTTTCTACCCAAACTTGTTTAAACAACTTAGAACTCATTATCCAACACTAAAATGAACTTCGAAAGCTAATCTGGTGATGTTTTTCCTCCCCTTCAATTTTTCTTCTTTGCCATGACTTACAATCCCTTTCTCTCCCTTCTCCCTTACTTATTTTTCTTCTTAAATCCTTGCTTGAGGGAGTGATTTGTTGTTTTACTTCTTTTAGATTCTTAATTATACATAGTTTCTACTATTTCTCTCAAGGCAATTTTTTGTTTCAAGCATTTTTCCTTTCTTCTTTTCTCTCCCTTCTGTTTTATTCCTCTGTTAACTCCGTTTTTGGTATCAAAAAAAGGAGAATAAATTGTTGGACTTTTCTAACTCATTAGATTATTTACAAAACTACCATTGATGAATTTTATGTTATTTACTATTCAACTATTCGTATTTTTTAAAATATCTTCCTGAACTTAGATTGCCCTAAAATTCTAATCAAATGTAGGACTATATGTTATCAGATTTCTCCTAAAATTTCAGTTTGATCTAAAGGTCAAATTAAGCGTTCTGCTCAATAGCATGAAACTGATCAATATGAGAAATATTATTATTATTATTATTATTATTATTATTATTATTATTATTTAACATTTAACCATTTATTTTAATCAATTTTTTTTCAAGGTTTCATATAGGTCAACAATTGGTGTTTGGTCTTTGTATGTTTGAATGAATTGTATAATCTCTAAATGTGATAATCTCACCACATTTTTAATTGACCATGAAAAATTATAATTAAAAGTTCAATTATGGACTTGTCTAAGATTCCAGTCTAGGTTTTGTAAGGGTTTTGTAAGTATTGACAACCAGTCATTTGTTGTAAGGTATTAAGGATGTTGTATTCTGAGATTCCATCAATGTTCTATTCTTAAAAGGTAAAGGAATTAAACTTATGTTGGTTAATAATGCCTCCCTCATTTTGGATTCATATGTTTGGTGTAAGAGGAGTTGTTTTAGGTGTAGGGTTCCTTCAATAAATTTTGTTTACTTAAAAAATTTCTTTTTAGAAGACTTTTTCTTTAACAAAAGTTTTGTTTTTATCATGTTGTATGGTGTTATATAGCATGTGGAGGTTTAAGGGTGGTTACTGATTTAAGGTGTGTTAGGAGCAATTAAGGTGGAAGAGGAAGCTTCATGATGGTTGAGATGGTCTTTGAAAGCTTTACAAAGATCTTTTTTGTTATTTTGAATTTTAGTTTAGCTAGTGATTAGTACTTAAAAGTGCATTCTCATTAAGGATTTATGTCATCATATTGCACCTAAAGTATCATTAAATTCCCTAACAAAAGCATGTTTTATATTAGCAAGTCTAAAAATATAATATAACTTTAATTCATGGTAAATGTTCATCTAAATGCAGGTCTATCACATAAATAAAAGGATTAATTGATGAGTTTAAGGATTGAAATTGAAAGGATAAAAAGAAGGCCAAACTTAGCAAAGTGTTGCTGGTGCATTCCAAACTCGAACACCGTTCAGTAATTTGATCATATCTGGAGCTGTAGATATCAGATTTAGGTCCATTTTATATAGATGGAAAGGTAAGACATAGACCTACAACTTTCATATGAAGTCAAAGACTCAGTTCTGCCGTTTTCAAGCCCAAATCTTAGCAACAACGAAGACGTCGGAAGCTGTCCTGCAGCTCAAGCACTATTCGGTTTTTGGCTCATATCTTGAGTTCTAGAAGTCCAAATGAGCTCTGGTTTTTTTTTATGGAAAGCTGAGACAATTGCCCACAGCTTCCACAATTCAGTTGGCTATAATTCTGATGTGAGCAATGACGTTTTGGCCAGCCAACAATATCAATAATCAGCCCACAATATCAAAAAACCAGCAGCCATTAATGTCAAAAACCAGCCACCAAATCAATGGATGCCCACCAATTCTTCAATCAATCAATAGTTCTGAAACTTAGCCTATAAAAGGAGGCATTGTCCATGTATTTAGTCATATTAATTTTCAGATCAAAGTTATCTTCTTGCTTTCTCTCTACATCTTTGTAATGTTCAAGTTTTCTTTTATGCTATAGTAATCTCTTGTTTATGCTCTTTCATTTCCTTTCCTATACTTAGTTAGCTTATATTATGTTTATGTTCTTATATTGTTTATTTGTGTTTTTCTCCTTCTTAATGTTTAGCTAAGTTAATTATGTCAAGGTGAAAAGGTTTCTCTAATGGTGTTAGAATAGGTATAATATAAATTCAACATGAGCTTTAAATGTTTATATCCAAGAAAGATTGTTATTAACATGTTTTATCTTTTTATCTTACTAATTCTTAATACCTTGCTTATTAAATGTTTAATTTAGATTTGTGTTGTATAATATTTGGTACATCAAATGCTTGATCCTTCATAGTTTTCGGCCGACATCGTTATTATGATAGGAACTTGATTTGTTGTTAACATAAACTAGCAACATGAATGCTTGATGATATTTATAAGTATGGTATTACTTATATAAGATAATTAATATGATCATGTTAGTAATTTATAATGAGCTAATAACGAGAAATCATCCGATTAGAACCTCCTTTGTGTGTGGTTTCTAGTTGAGTAATAAAAAGAGTTTATATTATATTTATTTGAAATACCATTAGTGAATCCTATAACCTTGACATATGTTTTGTTATTGTTTAATCCTTACATCAATATCATATCCCAAAACTTTCTTCTACTCCTTTTCTGTTATTATTCTCTTTAAATCTTTTTCTTTATTTGTAATTTATATAATTCACCTCCCTGTGGTTCGACCCCGGTCTTGCCGGGTTATTTTACTTTGACACTCCTGCACTTGGGATAAGACATCAACTCTTTGATCGTGTCAGCTAGCTTTAATGACTTGTTATGTTTTGAAAACTAGGTTTTTAGCTTTTGAACAACTATTTTTGTAGTTTCAATAGGAGAAAATAAAGACTTCTTAATATGTTTTTATATTCTAGTTAGTTATTTTCCTATGGAGTTGAGGTTTGTGTTGGTGAAATTGTTTTCTTGTATAATATGTTTGGTATTGATGGCAAAATCTTCATTTAGGCATTTATAAGGAGCAACTTTCTATTGTTTGATCTTTTTGAGGAATTTTGAGTTTTTTTCAAATAGGAATGTTTAGATTCAATGGGAGCACCATGTGCTACTTCCTAAATATGAGTTTTGTTCCAGGTTGTAATAAGACATACATCTTTGGTAAAAAGAGTATGTAATATGATTTTTAGATGCATAATATAATTCAAACCAATAAAAAAAAAAGATTTGAATTTTATGTAATGTAACAAAATCACAAAAATATTTTTGTACTTCTCATCTTTGTTTTAGAAATTTTTTGAAAAACCAAGATCTCTTTTTAGAGTCCTGGTCACTATAGAAATCATCAACAAAATAGTTTTTTTTTATTAATAAATTTTTTTTTCTAAAAGATTTAGTTCATTTTGGATATTCTCTATTACAACAAATAAAGTTGGAGAGGTTGGTGATGAGAGCCAGTCATTTTCTAAGTTTGTATATAAAGGCTTGGTTAGATTTATGGTAAAATCTGCATTTTAAAAACTAGAATTAGGCATACTAGATGTTGATTTTTCTAGATAGGTTTGTATGGTATAGTATATTTATGATAGAGAGAATCTAAAAAATTCTTCCTAAATTAAGAGTATTAGATGAGGAGATTTATCTAAGAATCTAGAATTGATTGAATGTTTATGGAAGCTTAGTTCAACTTTTCCATCACTATATTCAATTATTTGTTTAAGGAGGACATTTAGTTGCAAGGGTTGTTGAGGTTTAAGTTGGGTTGCTCTTTTAAGAACCCAGTCTTCTGGTAAGGTTACATTATTTCGTTGGATAGCTTTAGGTACAACTATGTTTGATTTTGAAAGATTTGTTTGTAAAAGTAAGGTTTCCCCTTTCTGAGATTGAAACTTATGTTTTTTAGCATAGAAAGAGAACATAGCTTTGTAGTGGATTTTAAAGATCAAAGCTATTGAAATTAATCCTTCAAGTATATTGTAATTATATGTTTTTATTTGTATGATTATAGTTTGTAGTATGTTTTTGTTTTTGAGAGAGATGATAAGGTTTGGGTAATAGTCAAAAGAGACAATACCACTATATAAACTAGATTCTATAGAGCTCATTATGGAATCTAGCATCTTTGAGGATTGCAAGGATAAAAGTGTTGAGCTTTTCTTTGATAAGGGACTTTATTACTTGTATAAGACCAATGTAAATATTTGTAGTTTATATCCTTGTGTTTTTGTAAGGAATTTTTGGAGGAAAAAAAAAAGGATGGTTTCAAAAGGTTTTGTAAGTTGTATATGTCTTTCTTCAGTTTTAATTGTAAAATTAGTTTTCAAAAAATTGAATAAAGAAGTTTGAGATATCTGATTATTGTAAACTTTTAGTATTTTCCAATCATTAATATTTTTTTGTAAAATCTTCAATAGTATTTTATTCACTATTAATATTTATTTTGCTTTCAAAGAAATCAGTTATAAAAGAGACTAAAAGAGAAATAGTTCTACAAAAAAATAGAATCAATGAAAATAAAAGATAGCTTAGAAAATCAGCTCCAAATTATATAGATTTATAGCCCTACTTAACTCTTTATCAGGATTTATACTACTTAGTAGGTTAACCTAAGATTCTAAGATGCATTATTTCTCTTAAGGTTTTTAAAGGTCTATATAGCAACACTATTTCGTATCCTTATAGGCTTTGATATCATTAACATTTATGAGTAAAGGAAACTAAAAAACAAGTAGTTGTACCAAAAAACATAATCCATAAAAATAAAAAATTGCTTAGAAAATCCACTCACAATTATATGGGTTTATAGCCATACTCAACTCTTATTTGGGACTTACATCATTTGGTAGAATTAACCTAAGATTATATATATATGTTTGATTTTGACATTTCTAAATAGTAAGCACATATACTAGCTATTAACCATAATGAAAAAAAAAAATCCTTAACAACCGAATAGAGAACAAATAGAAACCACAGTAAAATTAGATTGGTGAGTTTAGTTTCTTTTACATAATTATAATTAATAAACATGATCATTATAATGTTAGAAAATCAAAATTAATGATCCTATATGTAACAAGATTTGCTACATGATGAAGTGCACTTTAATTTATGAATGGAATTAATATTATAATATCAATATTTATAGCAAGTCTTTTTATATCTAAGTACAATGACTTTAGCAAAGATGAAATTGAATGCTTCTAATTCAAGGGAGGCATGGAAAATTAAGACAAGGATTGATGCTTGCTAGTAAGCTCCCATAAGTAGACATAGACACTAGTATAAATAGCATATGTAATGCATTGCCTTATAGGAGTTGAGGGGTGTTGATCAACTAAATTACAAATGTAACAATATTTTCCATGAATGGAAAGAGAGAGAAAAAAGAACTTGTTAAAGGAAATATTTCTTAAATTATATGTTGGTGTTACTCAAGTCTAGCTATAAAATGTGATTGAATACTAGTTTAGCATAAAAGCTTATGAAAGATAATAAACTAAAGAAAAGTGATATTAACAACACAGATATGTTGGGTTTTTCAAATCTCATACACGTAGCAAAAATTATGAAACAAAATTATTCGAGAGTTATTAGGATATTGTTAGATAAATTTAGAGTTATTTAGAAATGTATTATCTAAAGATCTAATATTCTTTGGCTATAAACAATTCCTTAAAGGTTAGGTTATTGCAAATCATAAGTCGTCCAATTGACTAACTTCTAACAATAATACACACGAACCAACCATAAGAAATATCTTAAATCCCTATTTAGAATAAAAGAATTGTTATGTCTTGAGTGATAGCTTTAATATTGTGTTTACATAGTTTTTGTCTAACAGGTAACCACTCATCTTTTTTTGCTTGTAAAATAATAGTGCTTAGCTTTGTATTTATAATGAATCCTAAAAACCCTATAAATACATAAAAAAAATATCTATTTGCCCTTTAAATAATATCCATATATTATTTAACATTAATTTTAGAAATTTAATCAATCAAGTCCTTGATTTTTTTAGGTTGAGAAATATAATCCTTGTATTAATTATATTATATTCTATAATTTTTAAAATATATTTTAATCAAGTTATATTTAATTAAATCATCCTAGTTAAATTTTTTGACTAATGGTCTTAATGTATGTGGCCCATTAGGTTCCTAATATGTTAACCCATTATAAAATATAATTCTAATTAAATAGAACTAAATAAATAAAATAATTTAATTATTATCAATTCATCCATTGATTAAGTTATATTTGACGATCAAGTGCATCGTTTACCAACATGTCATGATTCCTCAACTATTACAAAAATCATTAATGATTTGACTTAATCTTTTAGTGACTAGTTTCGTAGTGTAATTAATATTCTTTCATCAATAATTTTTTGATTTAACATTAAAGCATGAAGTATTTTTGCCATGTTAAATCATGTTTGTTCTCTATATAATAGTAATTGATTATTTGAATAAGAGTTTAAACTCTTTTCAAATCTCATTCCATTCTAGCTAATGATTTCTTAGTCAATTCTATTTGAAAACATATGAAATATTTTTTATAATTCACTTAGGGTGATCAATGCTTTCTTGATCACTCAAGTCCAAATGACCTCTATTTTTTTTTCTAGATAGCTGAGATAATTTCATACAACTTTCATGTTTTTAAATGGTTCCAATTCTGACGTTATCATTGATGTTTTGGGTAGACAACAAAAGATAAGGATTGTCACCAAGTCAAAAGTTGGTCACTCACTCATCAATTAATCATCAAATCAATAGTTTCCAATTTTAGCTTATAAAAGGAGGCATTTGCCATGCATTTAGGCATCTTAATTTCCAGATCAAGATCATGCTTTTGCTTTCTCTTTTTGTATTTTTGTAATACTTAAGTTTTGTTTTCATTAATATCAAGTTTATTCATTTCAATTCCTTTTCTTTACTTAACTTTTATCTTATTTATGTTCATAATTTGTTTATTTATTTTTCTTTCTTTTATTATGTTTAGCTAAGTTTATTATGTCAAAGTGAAAAGGTTACACTAATGGTGTAAGAATAAGTATAGTGTAAACTTAATA
>NW_011500562.1:52426-52507 GCF_000495115.2 Populus euphratica
AATTGTTGTTTATAATTTACCTTCTTGTGATTCGACCCTGGTTTTGCTGGGTTATTTTTTACTTTGACACTCTTACACTTG
>NW_011500562.1:52629-54117 GCF_000495115.2 Populus euphratica
TTTTCTCTTTTTCACTTTTCTTGTATATAACTTTGTTTCTTTTCTCTTGTTTCTTCTTCTTTTGTTTTCTTCTTCTTCTTCCTTTTATTCAATTCCTACATGTACATGAGAGTGTGGTCACGTATATTAAATGGTAAACTTTGTAGGGTATCCTCATTATTTTAAGAAAATATGACCGAAGAAGATAATCAATTACTTCGTAATGAGAATAACCGTGCTAGAACACTTAGAGACCACATGAATCCCACAAGAACAAGAGCATTATCATGTATAGTTTTTCCTCCTAATGCATCTCATTTTAATTTTAAGCCAGGCATTATTCAACATTTACCTTCATTTCATGGCTTAGATTTATAAAATTCATACTTGCATTTAAGGAAATTTGAGGAGGTCTGTAACACTTATAATGACTCAAATTGTAGTATGAACACTATCAAGTTAAAGCTTTTTCCTTTTTTATTAAAAGATAAAGCTAAAACATGGCTATAAAATGTGAGACCAGGATCCATTCGTGCTTGGGATGAAATGCAACAACAGTTTTTAAATAAGTTTTTCCTATCTCACAAAACAAACTCTTTCAAAAGATAAATCACGACTTTTACTCAAAAACCAGGAGAAACATTTTACCAATGTTGGGATAGGTATCGAGACTTCCTTAATACATTTTACCAATGTTGAGATAGGTATCGAGACTTCCTTAATACTTGTCCTCACCATGGTTTTGAAACATGAAGATTGGTTAAGATTGAGAGAACAATTTCAATGTCAAGCAACAAAAATATTTCATTAAGGGGCTTAGCACCTGATCTTGAAGATCGAGGTAGTCGGCAAGATTGATTAAATAAGATTATCATGCCGAAAATCAATTCATTTTTTCCTTTGACATTTTCTTTGCGACTCTGGGAAGACACATGATCGGATACAACCTTGTCCTCCAATCCCACAACATAGCCCTACCATGTCACGTTGTATGGATAGAGAAATTAAAAAAACTAAAACTAAAGCAAGGGCTTCTACACAAAGATGACAGATGGGAAAATGTACAAGAGCAATAATTCCAGAGACCGTTCAATCGGCGCCAGTACCTCAATCAATGTAGTCGAATCCAAGAACAGCAAATTAAGAGCTCAATGAATGAGTTGGGTGCTGATTTAAATAGTTTCCAAAGACCCAATTAGAGCCCATACTTGCAAACGTACAACCTTGGTTGGAGAAATCACCTATATTTCAATTTGAAGAGTGATAATAACAATAGATAAACTTCACAACCACCATTTTAAGCACACCATAATTTTCAAAATTCTCATGGAAATGCACATTTTTATGCTCCACCTCCTAGAACAAATCTTGAGGAAACATTACATGTATTTATTGAAAAGCAAGAGATAATCAATACTCAACTTGCTCAAAACATGATAGATTTTAAAGATACTCTTGCAAAATTAACATCTGCTCTCAGTTTCCAAGAGAAAGGTAAGTTTCCATCTC
>NW_011500562.1:54471-63427 GCF_000495115.2 Populus euphratica
AGTCTCAATTTAGGTGAGTTAAAACCAACTTTTACCAATAGATCTATAAAAGTGTCTATAGGAATAGTCTAGGATATGTGGATTTTATTATCTTGGACACATAACCTATTGAAGCATGTAATTCCTTTCCTGTTATTTTAGGATGTCCGTTTCTTGCAACTTCTAATGCAGTGATTATTTGTAGGAATGGACTGATGAAGCTATCATTTGGAAACATGGCATTGGAGATGAATATTTTCAACATTTGCAAGCAACCTGGAGATAACAATGAATTATAAGAAGTAGATCATATTGAGGAATTAGTTTATGATTAACTTGAATCTACTTTAAGTAAAAATGAGTTGGATGAATTTGAAGATTTCAAATGATTTATTCTCAGGAAGAAATCACGGATGAAAAATACATTAAGAATATTGATGCGGATCTTTTGTCAACAGTGACAACAAATTCGACATCTGATATCACATTAATCGATGATTACTTTCCTAAAAAATCCTTACTTTCTCTTACTCTAATGCCTTGGTATGATAAAAATCTCAATTTTCTTGCTTTAGGAGATTTGCCAGCTCATTGGAGTACCTAAGACAAAGGAAAGTTTTTGAACAAAATGAATAACTTTTATTGGGATGACCCTGGCTTATTTAAATATTGTCTCGATCAAATATTTGAAAGATGCATTCCTAACAATGAGGTAAGTAGTGTCATTAAACTTTGTCATTCTGAAGCACGTGGGAGTCATTTCTCGTCAAAAAAGACAGCTGCAATAATCTTTCAAAATGGATTTTATTAGCCCATCATGTTCAACGACACGTATGTAAAACTTGTGAAAAGTGTCAAATAGTTGATACTAGTCAAAAAGTTTTGCTTTATAATTCTCGACTCTATTTATTTCTTAGGGAGCTAAGATCAAGATGGAGTAGTCCCTTTATTGAAAAACATGTGTATCCTTATAGGATCTATGATATTGAGAATCCAACGAATGACAATGTTTATTAGGTAAATGGACATCGTTTGAAAGCTTACTTTGATAATTTTCATAGTGAAAATGAATCCATTGGTTTGAATGATCCTATAGATAAAGATTGATTATTTTTTTCTCACATTTTTTTGTGACTCTTGGTTTGCTAGTTTCTCTCACACCGGTTAAATGGCGGATAATGGTACTTCGTAACTCTTAAGTCGGTTCTTTTAGTTTTCCATGATAACTGATATCTATGTATATATTTGTTCAATTTCATATTCATTCTCTTCTCTTTGTATCTCTTTTTCACTTCTTATCTTAAAAAATGGACACCACTCTTGAAAAATTAAAAAAGTATTTTCCCACTTTGCTTGAAAATGTGATTACAAAAATTTGCGGACCTAGGTGTGCAAGATTGAGGTTATTAATGAACCATGGAATTCCTAAAGAGATTCACTAGCTAATTGAAGCAAAGGTCTGATTATCAGGTGAGTCCTCTAATTCCTTCATTTCACATATGCCTAGAACATGTAAAAGCACTTTTACAAAAAAACGTCGTGCAAAACGACTGAAAGTCTATCATCAATGTGCCAGATAGACTTGTAATGCACAATGTCATTCTTTAGGAATGACAATGTCGTTCTTTAGGAATGGTATCTATAAACTGTGAAGATAAAATACAATTCATTAAGGATGGCCTGAGTAAGAGTCTTTAGATAATCTTCTATTGACTCTTGAGACGCATCCTAGTGGAGATGTGCATCGTGCAATTCATGATTTATGGCCACCATTCCATAAAGGATATGCTTGACATAGTTTTGGGAATCTAACTAAAAAAGACCTTAATTATGATATCTATGTATATATTTGTTCAATTTCATATTCATTCTCTTCTCTTTGTATCTCTTTTTCACTTCTTATCTTAAAAAATGGACACCACTCTTGAAAAATTAAAAAAGTATTTTCCCACTTTGCTTGAAAATGTGATTACAAAAATTTGCGGACCTAGGTGTGCAAGATTGAGGTTATTAATGAACCATGGAATTCCTAAAGAGATTCACTAGCTAATTGAAGCAAAGGTCTGATTATCAGGTGAGTCCTCTAATTCCTTCATTTCACATATGCCTAGAACATGTAAAAGCACTTTTACAAAAAAACGTCGTGCAAAACGACTGAAAGTCTATCATCAATGTGCCAGATAGACTTGGAATCGTTCTTTTGGAATGGTATCTATAAACCGTGAAGATAAAATACAATTCATTAAGGATGGCCTGAGTAAGGAGTCTTTAGATAATCTTCTATTGACTCTTGAGACGCATCCTAGTGGAGATGTGCATCGTGCAATTCATGATTTATAGCCACCATTCCATAAAGGATATGCTTGACATAGTTTTGGGAATCTAACTAAAAAAGACCCTAATTACTGGTTTTAAGAAAACTGGATGGGAAGCCTATCCCCGACCCATAGAGGGCATTTAAGCCGTTCTTGCACGTAAAACCAAGGGAAAATATAAACCACAATCACAACTGCAATTTGAGTCTTAGTTTGTAAAAACTTGTGTTTTTTTTTGTTTTATTAATAGCATAACATTTGTATTTTGTTGTTTCTTATATTTGTTTAAGTGTGTTTCAGGTTTGTCAATATTTGTTATTTTAGGTGATGTCTTCTATACTCTATCTTTCTACTTTCGGACATTGAGGACAATTTCTTGTTTTGGTTGGGGGGAGAGGGTAGTAGTTGACAAAAAAAAAACTAAGTATGTTTTCCATTTCATAAAGCTTAAGGAAATCAAACATTGCACTATCCACGTATTAGTATCGACAACCCGAGTTACTAAGCTCATAGGGGTGTCTCAACACCTAATGCCCTAAGACCAACTAGTCTGGGAGTCATTAGCCGAAAGCTCGTTACATGGGTTAAAGATGCATGGTATTTTAAGTTATATGTATATATATTAAAAAAAGGAAAAAAAAATAATAATCCCAACCCAAGTAAATTTTGTTTTCTTCCAAGTAACGCCCCATAATTATGTGTTAATATATTGAGCACAAAAGAAAGGTTTATTATTATCTTGTTAAGAGATATTGAGCAGATATATAAATTTAATGAGAGTTTGTTTATCTAGATAGATTAATGGAAGTTGAATGATGAATAACTTGCTTTGTGGAATTTACAAATTATAGTTCTAGAAGTCTAAATGACCTCTATTTATTTCTAGATAGTTAAGAGAATTTCCTACAACTTTCATGTTTTCAAGTGGTTCTAATGACATACCATTAGTGGATCTTCTAACTTTAACATTTGTTGTTGTCATTGTTTAACCCTTACATTGATGTTCCATCTCAATGTTCTCATCAACTTCTTCTTCTTCTTATTATTATTCTTTAGTACTACTACTACTACTACTACTATTAGTATTGTTGCTGTTGTTATTACTATTGTTGTTGTTTATAGTTGTTGTTTATAATTGTTATTTATAATTTATACAATTAACCTTCCTGTGGTTTGACTCCGGTCTTGCCGGGTTATTTATTACTTCGACACTCCTACACTTAAGAGAAGACATCAATCTTTTGGTCATGTCAACGGTTACATTAAACTTATACAAATACCCAAATGGTCTTTGTAACACATCATATAGCTGGGGATTATATATGTTCAAAACTAGTGGATACAACAACAAGGACAAGGTTACTTAAAAGGTTAGGATGACCTATAATATAAATAACACTTATGAAATTTCCCAACATTCGCATACACATATATATACCATAGATAATAAATCAATACATATCTTTTCTTCTCCATATGTATAATCCTTATCTCATATGTTTTCATATAACAACATGATATTCTCATATGAACTTCTAACATTGCAAGGTAAAATTACATCTCGTTTGTTACATTATTCTGAACCAACTTTTAACTTAGCTACTCATATCGACAATTATGACTTTGTTTAAATAACATATTGACATATTATTCACCTCAGTTAATATCCACCTAGTATCATAAGTATCATTTCCATAATCTTAATTCCATCAATATAGTTGACTAAGTATTTAAATTTATAATCTTAGTCTCGCCAACACGATTGACTATGTATTGTATGAATAACCTCAGTCCTATATTCACTATAATGGAAACAAACATTTTGGAGATATCTCTCAAATGGAGGTAGGAAAATCATGATCGAGATAATAGATCCAAAGCTTTGGAACTTGGGTGTGGGTCTTTAGTCGAAATAGAATGGCCTTACTTTTTCTTCTTTTTCCTTTTATTTTTTTTCTATTTATTTTTTCTATTATTTTTTATTTATATTAAATTTAAAATTTTAAAATAATTTTTTTTTGTATCATTAATATTGAATCTTTCTATATAGTATGTTTGGAACGAATCAGCATATATTTTTTTACGCCCCGTAACTCTTCCTAAGCTAGGCTTAGGCACAATAACAGAGCAAGTACAAGTATTAGTAGCATAGCAAAAATGTGTTCTTCATCATTAAATTCATATGTTTGCTTGCGGTAATAGTGGCCTCATGGGAGAATTAATGACTGCATCTTTAGTGCACTTGTTAGTACTAGTACATCTGAAAATTCTAAATTAGTTGGTTGTAATCTTTCAATTTCTTGTTTTACTATGTTCAACTCTATGTATTCCTCTATCCGTAGAGTACATTGAATGTACAAAAATGGCTATAATAGAGTTTCTCTTATTCGTATTCATAGCTACTCTAGGAGAAGTGTTTTTATGCGGTGGTAATGATTTAAAAACTATCTTTATAGCTCCAAAATGTTTCAGTTTATGTTCATACATATTATTTGTATATACTAAGAAAGATGTACAGTCTAATAAGGCTATTATGAAATATTTACTCATGGGTGGGGCAAGCTCTTCTATTTTGGTTCATGGCTTCTCTTGGCTATATGGTTTGTCCGGGGGGAAAGATCAAGCTTCAAGAAATAATGAATGGTCTTATCAATACACAAATGTATAACTCCCTAGGAATTTCAATTGCATTTATATTCATCATTGTAGGAACTGGGTTCAAGCTTTTCCTAGCCCCTTCTCATCAATGGACTCCTACACAAAGGAGTGTGGTTTGTTCGAAAAATTCCTACCTCTTTATCTATCTTTGAGATGCTTGGATTTTTTAAAACTCTATAGACATGTAGAAGAGAAATGTTATCCCCACTCAGACCAAGACATAACTTTTACTTGTTTAAATAACAATTAAGATGAAGCAAGGTCAGGAACAACAAATCCAATTCTCCACTCTCTTTTCTAGGTTTATCGTTATTGAATCAATTGAGCGCACTTCTAACACCTGTTCCACTTTTGGAAGACCTTGTGTTATATAACCAGATCTTGATTTTTCATATATAAATGTAACTAATGTATCTCCTATGTAAAGGATTTGCCAATAATGGCCATGAATAGTTGCTCCTATAGCGGCCAAATAGGGCTTAGCCTATCTTAGTATTATAGAGTTAGTGTGAACAATTAGAACTTGACTTGATTTTAGGCGTGGTTCGTTTTTTGTCATACATATCTTTTCACAAATAAATTGTCCTAGGTTAATTATTGTGAATGTTTCTTCACAATAATTATGATGATAATTATGATGGAGAAAACACCAATTCAATTTGAATGGATTAAAAACATTGTTATTGTACAGATAATGATTAAAAATTCTCCCATTCCCATCCATTAAATAATATTTTAGTACTTTTGAAGTCTATTTTAATTTTAAATTGTCAAGTTTCAAATATTTAATTACCGAGATTTGATTATGAGTAAGTAAATGGTAAAATGAATAAAAATTTGTAATTTAAAAGGCTGTTCCTAAAGGGCCCACCAAATTCCTAATTGGAATTATAGGATCTCGGCCACATTAAAATTACCTTATAGGGAGGTTCGTGTAATATCCAAAAACTGCTTAACAACAGTCGGACAAGGAGGGAATGTTGGGGTGAACTAGAAAAGTTTGGGTAAAGCCTGATCTAAATGTTGGTTAGGTAAACATCTTGTAGTAAGAGGAGTAGTTATCAATCCTGTAGACCATCCCCATGGGGGTGGTGAGGGGAGGGCCCCAATTGGTAGAAAAAAACCCATAACCTCTTGGGGTTATCTTGCACTTGGAAAAAGAAGTAGAAAAAGGAATAAATATAGTGATAATTTGATTCTTCTTCATCACAATAAATAGGAGAGAAAATAGAATTTGTTTCTTCATCTTCAAAAGAAAGAAGGAGAAATTAACTATGACACATTCACTACAAAAAATCCTTTTATACCAAAACATTTTTTAAGAAAAATAAATAAACTTAACACAAAGGCAGAAAAAATTTAATAGTAACGTGGTCCTAAACATCTACCATTATACCTACAATGATCGGCCATACTATTGCTATCCATAATGGGAAGGAGCATTTACCTATTAGGAGAATTAGGAAAATTTGCACCTACTCTTAATTTCCGAGGACATGCAAAAAATGATAATAAATCTCGTCGTTAATTCCTTAATAATTAATAAATATTAGAATTTGAAAAGGAAAATATAGATGTTTATCATTCATTATTAGTTTATTATTCATTATTAGTTTATTATTTATATTTCTTTTTATATTTTATTCAATTTTAAGAGTAAGAATTAAGAGTAAGAGTAAGAGGTAAAGTAAACCTTTGATAAAGAAGAGAAAAAAGAACCCCAAAGGAAAAGAAAGCAAAAGTGATTCTTGTAGTAGCATTGAGCGAAATGGGAGCAGCCTAAACTGTGAAAATAGGGTTATAGGAGAGCAATACAAGCGCTTTGCTACTAAGGGAAGTAGTGGAGTGCTACACCCTAGATGGAGACAATCCAGTAGCCGAAAGCATCACTAACTTATGTTCTGAACCGAGTAGCATGGAGCACATGGAATCTTGTGTGAATCAGCAAGGACCACCTTACAAGGCTAAATACTCCTGGGTGATCGATAGCAAAATAGTACCATAAGGGAAGGGTGAAAAGAACCCCTATTAGGGAGTGAAATAGAACATGAAACCATAAGCTCCCAAGCAATGGGAGGAGCTTAGGGCTCTAACTGCGTGCCTGTTGAAGAATGAGTTGGTGACTCATAGGCAGTGGCTTGGTTAAGGCAAATTCTGAATACTAGATATGACCTCAAAATAACAGGGGTCAAGGTCAGCTAGTGAGATGATGTGGGATAATCTTCATCATTGAGAGGGAAATAGCCTGGATCACCAGCTAAGGTCCCTAAATGACTGCTCAATGATAAAGGAGGTAAAGGTGCAGAGATAGCCAGGAGGTTTGCCTAGTAGTAAGCCACCCTTAAAGACTACATAATAACTCACTGATCGAGCACTCTTGCGCTGAACATGAATGAGGCTAAGTGATTTGCCGAAGTTGTGGGATGTAAAAAAGCATTGGTAGGGGAGTGTTCCGCTTACAGGAAAGCACCCGTGCGATCGGGGCCCCAAAAACCTAAGGGTTCCTCTGCAAGGTTCATCCACGAAGAGTGAGTCAAGGCCTAAGATCTCGAGGGACAACAAGCAAATATTCCTATACTACCCCTTCTCAGTCTCGAGGGATGGAGGAGGTTATGTTAGCAGAAAGATGTCAATAAAAAAACTCTTTTCTGATAAATTGTATAATCATTGGAATTATAACAATGAACAAAAAAAGAAAAACCTATATAATGATTTTATAAATAGAGTAGAAGTTTTAGAAAAGGGGTTTCGTGTTCTGAATATACTCGAAAAAAAGACTAGATTGTGTAATGATGAAACTAAAAAAAATACTTACCTAAAATATATGATACTTTTTTTAGTGGGTTATATCGTGGAAAAGTCAATTTTTTTCCTTCATCAGTGGTTGTGAATGACCAATTTTTCTCAATTTTTTTGACCTCTTGGTTCCGTAGGAGCAAGTAAGAAAGATTGAGAAATAAAACAATATGATTTGATTCATTCTCAATAGCCATGAGATGATCATCAAAGGGTGATCTTTTTGTCGATGGATGCTCCTATTACACTTGTAGTCTCTAAAGGATGAGAACCAACTATCTAGCATCTATATCGAGAATTTAAGTATTGTATATGTCATTAGTCCAATCTTTTTATATGAGCTACCTATAATAATGAACTTGCAAAATGAATCTGTTTACCATAAAGTGATTTGTTGTTCCTGACCTAACTTCACCTTAATTGTTATTTGAAAAGTAAAAGTAGGGATAGCATTTATCTTCTACATGTCCATGGAATTTTGAAAAATCCAAGCACCTCAGAGATAAATAGAGAGGTAGGAATTTTTTGAACGAACCGCATTCCTTCGTATACATCAAGAGTCCATTGATGAGAAAGGGCTAAGGAACTTATATAGAAAATCCCTCCTATAAGAATGTATAAGACATTAGGAGAACAACATATCCAAAAATTGGCATGATCCAACAATTATGATAGAGTTATAGCTATAGTGATTAGTACTTAAAAGTATATTTTTTATCAAGGTTTTGTGTCATCATTTTGCAGTTGAAATATCAATAACTCCTTAACTAAAGCATGTTTTATAATAATATATCTAATAATATAAGATACCTTTACTATATTACTAAATAAAAAATGATCTAACATATTGTTAAATAAAAAAATAATTTAAAAAACATTTATTGAGGAGGGAAAATTATTATCATCTCCTCACATGTTACATTGGAACAATAAAATGTTATTTTCTTTTTTTTTTCTTTTGCCTTTTCATTTTTTTTAATTTTCATATTAAGTTTATGGAGAATTGAACTTTGCTATTTATTTTATTTTTTTATATGAGGTTATCATACTTTCAGAAAAACATCATGATATTTGATTGATACTCAATTTTATGATCATTTACTTTTTATACCATATTATTAAAAAATAATTTTAAAAAAGAATTAATTAAAGTGGGGAAATTATTATCCTCTCCTATATCTAGAGTTTTAAAAGTCCAAATAACATGT
>NW_011500562.1:63697-65028 GCF_000495115.2 Populus euphratica
ATGAGATTTACAAGTATTAGCATTAATCGAATAAGATGACTAATGTAATCATGTTGATAATCAATATACTAACAGATGCAAGATTCAATATGATTTTAGAGATAAGATAAACATTAGGAAAAGACAAGTGAGGTGTGACAACAGAATCAATAGCTGTTAAAAGCATAGGATTGTCATCAATAATCATGATAGTAATAAAATAGGAAGGAGTCATATAAGCAAAAGATAAAAAAAATCTAAAGACATATGGTGTGAAGCACAAGAATTCAAGATCCATTCAGAATGTGACATGCCTAAAAAACTAAGAGGTATTTAACCTATAGAAGAAGAAGAAGAAGAAGAAGAAGCAAACATAGTTTATGGCTATAAAGAGAAAAACTTCTGAAATTGCTCAGTCATAGTACTATGATCGGTGAAAGAACCTAATAAAACTACTACTGTAGTATTAAACTATGGTGATTTGTAAGACATCAATTTTTTAGTCGTGTCATATAGCTGCTAGAGTTTTCTACCATAAATGTTTTTTTTTCTCTCTATCTTCCTCTAAACTCACTTCCTCAAACCAAATTTAAGCTTTGCCTCACTTCTGTAACTCATAATCATCTTCTTAATCCTCTTATTTTGTTAAGGTTTTGAGAAAAATGAAAGGAAAAAGCTTTCTCTCTCTCTTGGCCATTCATGAAGGAAATAGTTTCTAGGAGAAGCCTTCAGCACATTTAGATGCCCTTATTTCTTTTGTTACGCTCTTGCCCCAAATTTTACATAATCACGACTTGACTCTTAAATAATCTTTTATGTTCCCTATTTGCCTAAATGTCCATTTTTATTCATTTTCAAGTCTTTCTATACTTTTATTGACTTGAGATTTAAATCAAATCTATATAGAATAATATGTCAAGACACCACTCATGAAATATCAGTTAGATCTTACAGTTAAATTAAGAAATATGATTGATGTTGTAAAACTAGATATTAAATAGTTTTATGTCAAAAATCCAAATTTCTTGCATACCATTTTATTTATTTACATCTTCATAATTTTTAAACTAATTCATTGATGACTCTTAACCATAACCATCACAAGAATTTTCTTAGAGTTGTCTCCATTTTCGGTCAATAAAGTGTAATTTTACGCAGGGCTTATACTAGAAATCAATATTTTTTGCTTATAAAATTGATTAGCACTTAAAAGTGCACTTTTATCATGATTTTATATCATGATTTTGCACTTGAAGTATCAATAACTCCTTAACTAAAGCATGTTTTATAATAATATATCTAATAATATAAGATACCTTTAATTTATGGTAAATGTTCATTTTAAATATAGG
>NW_011500562.1:66200-86897 GCF_000495115.2 Populus euphratica
CGTTATTGTCATTATTGTTATTATTGTTATTACTATTATTATTGTTGTTATTATTATTATTGTTGTTGTTGTACTATTGTCATTTAGAATTTGTACAATGAACCTCCCTGTGGTTCGACCCCGGTTTTGCCAGGATATTTATTACTTCGACACTCCTGCACTTGGGAGAAGACATCAATCTTTCAGTCGTGTCAAAAATCATACATTATTTTCTTGGAATTCTACTCTATTATTATTATATCTTTTTTTTGTCGCCCTGTTTATTAAAATTTCCCTTCTTAATTATCATTTCTCTATCAAAATTTACCATTTTTTAGTATTGATTTACCAATTTTTAAGTTGGTGTTTAGATAAGAACTTGATGGTTCTCTAGCAATGTATATTTTTGATCTATTAATATGGTTAAATTTTGATTAAAAAAAAGGAATAACAAAAAAGAAACAAACTTCTTTAAAGAACTATATAGTAAACCATTGAAAAACAAACAATGGTTAGAGAGGAACCAAAATATTACAAGGTTTCTAACCTAACACAAAGCAAGACAAGACAAAAGAAAATCTTGAGAAACAATCCAACAGTGAAAGAGGACCAGATAGCTCAAATTAAATTGATGATTAAACTAGGATAGCAAGCAGCAAGATGAAGAGCAACAAAATCAACTCCAGTAGCAACCACTACAGAAAACTCATATCCTAGCATCATAAATTAAAAAGAACCAGCTTGGATAACATCCAAAGCAACCAAAAGCCGCCATTATAGCAAATAGGGCCCTCCAAAACAACAAGAATCCAAGAGAGAAACTAGCCAACCCAAGAAGCTCATGCAACCCCATGTAAGGCCAAGCAGAAATTCCATGAACCAAAATGTGTGACATAAAAACACATGGAAACCTATAAAGTATGAAAAAACAATAGCTCCAGCCAAAGAAAGCACCGCCATCTACTACTCAACTAGGAAGAAACCCACCGGCCAAACCATGAGCAGATGACATATAGGACCAAAAACACACAACCAACACACCCAAAGCAAAAAGAGATAAGATAATAGACTGATCAATAACCAACATGGAGAGAAAAATGATCACTCTCATGAAAAATGAAAAACTATGAAAAACAGAATCTGGAAATTATGAAAGAGAGGCAATAGAAGTGCATTTGCTATTTAATATTCTTTTGTTCATCTCCTCCTAATTTATATAAATAAGGATACCAATAGAGACACGCCTCATTCTTCCATATGTATTGTTTTCACCCCGATAGCCCCTAAATAGCACTGTTTATTGTTGACATGTGCCTTGTTATATGAAGCCAATTTCTAATCATCTGCTAGAGAAGGGTGGTCCAATGGCAACTAAAGAATAGGTGGTCGTGTGACTCCTCATCCATCCGGTCAAACACGCAGGATGAGTCATTTTGGAGGAAACAAAGCCTATCTCTTATACAAAGCCTTCCTAAAACCGCCAACCATAGAATAAAGTTGTATCTTGGTATAGACCATGACTCCCAAACAACCTTTCTCCAATGCACTGGTATGCTTCGAAACAGCAACAAGTCATAAATGTTGGCTATGAAAGGGCCATTAGAGCAACACTAGATTTCCATCAAAGAGAGAACATAGGACTGGTCTCTACCACTTTCAACAAGCTTAGCTCGAAAAATGATGATGAATTTCCATAAAGGAGATGAACTTGGGTGAGCTGCAATCTCCCAAATATAGAGTGAGTATGTAAATAGTAATGATAGACCTATTGAATCCAGATGGAATCAGCTTTAAGATGAATATTCCAGATTTGTTTAGCAAGAAAACTATTATCATGAGATTTGATGTCAAAAAGACCCAATCCACCTTTATTTTTAGGAAGACAAATTGTGCGTCAAGCAACCGATGCAGATTTGTTCCTCGAGGTAGTACCAGTCTATAATAAATTACAATAGAGACAAATGATTTGCTTGATAATAATATCAAGAATAAGAAAAATGTTCAACTAGAATTAAACCATGCCCATATAAGATAGACTTGAGCAACTCCACTCTCCCAACATAACTAAGATGCTTCCCTAGCTAACTTTTAATTGTCGATTCTAGCTTATGGAGAAGAGGAGAGAATTGACTTGCAAGGAGTCTGTGAGGGTTGAGAGGAACGCCAAGGTAATGAAAAGGAAAGAACCCTTTAGCAAACCATGTATCTTATAGGATAAGTTATTTCATGTTGGTCGATACTCCACCAAAATAGATGGAGGATTTGTTAGCATTAATTTCTATCCCCGATGTCCGTTAAAAGATGGTCAATTGCTAAAACAAAGAGGTAATAGAATGTTTATCTCCTTTGAGAGCAGGATGACATCATCATCAAATGCTAGATGGCAAATGCCTAGAAAGTCACACATTAAGTGGAAGCGAAAGCCAGGAGATAGAGAAGCCATATGGAGCATCCTAGAGAGATATTCCATGCAAGCAACAAAAAGATAAAGGGATAAAGGATCACATTGCCGAACACCATTCTTCCTAAGAAAGAAACCATAAATACTATCGTTAACAGCTACAGAGTAAGAGGCAATTTCTATACATTACATAACTAAGTGGACAAACCAACTTGGAAACCTAAGCAATAGCTAAAGCTAATGGAGAAAAATTGTTGCGACATCGTGGTTGCACAAACTAATTATCATAGCTTAAAATACAACACACAAGATAGTATAGAGCAAGCAAGGGGTCGATCCCATGAGGAAGGTTCAAGTCAGATTTTTATGCTAAATGATATGCAATTTGAGGGGGTGTGGATGTTATTTAAACAAAAGCAAAAGAAAATAAAAAACTATCAAGCAAAATTAAATGAAATCAAAAAATTATCAATAGAGCAAACCTTGGTTGCAAGTAAATATCCACTTATGGAAATTAGAACTAGTCATGGAAACAAAACATCAATTTATATTCTGAATATTTATCTCTTCTTAACACTGGTTAGTTAACAGATCCACCATATAACTAACATTAACCATCACACAAGGCCCTTTTGAAACTAGCATTACCAATAACAAATGGGATAGTAAATACACTTGAGTCCTTTTGCTTTAAAGGCATATTCTTTTGCACAACAGCAAATATAACTTCACCTATACTTATCATTTCATGACCTTTCAGTTTGAAAGCTCTTTTGGTGGTACATAACTTCTTCAAGAATTTGGCATACTTAGGAATTTGTTTGATAGCATCAAGCAAAGGAATGTTGAGTTATACTTTTTTCAAAACCTCTAAAATCTCTTTTTCTTTGTCCTTTTTCTTGACCTAGAAGAACTCGCAAGAAAGGGTAGAATTGTTTTAAAACTAGAATTCATTGAGTGAGGAGTTATCTTTAGAGTGTTGGTTATTTTTTCAGTTTATGAAGGAGGAGGATGTTTCTTCTTTGTACTCAATTGGTTTCTATCTCTTCTTCTTCCTCCATCTCAATTTGTTTAGACCTTTTCCTTTTAAGTTCTTTCCCACTTCACAACATGATCGCACTAATATTCTTTTTTGGATGCAATGCTTAAGAAGACAACTTTCCATTCATTTGTGCTTCTAATTTCCCTACACTTGATGCTATTTGTCCCATTTGCTTCTCCAAGTTATGAATACTTGACCTTATTTCCTTATTGAAAAGACATGACATTTTGCTATAAGATCACACTGTTCAAGGCCAAAGTTTTCATCATCTCACGAAGTTCATCACTAGATGATGACCCCATAACATTAGAGTTTGTGCATTGAGAGAGTTGTCTTGCTTGATGATTCTGTTAAGGCTGAAATCCATGGGGATGGAACTATCGGCTTTGATTTCCTTATTATGTTTGGTTCCCACAATACAGGTTAGGATGATCTCTCCATCCAAAAGTGTATGTGTGGTAAAAAGGATCATACTTACGCTAAGGTTGTCCATTGAATGCTGCATCAACTGCATTAGCTTATTTAATGTAATCTTCTTGCATTGTTAGGCACATATCCGAAGCATGTCCTTGTAAGGAGCATATGCTATAAACTTTCACCTGCTGTATATTTTCACAAGCCAAAGAATGCATAAGAGAAGTAAGATCATTAACTTTATTCTCAAGGTTAGAAATACTTACCTCATATACTCATTTGTTTTCGAAGTCTCCACAGGTTCCAAACTATTTCAAGTTAGCTGCCATGTTTGAAATTAATTAACATGCAACCTAGGGTGTATTATCTACCAATACCCCTCCACTTGCAGCATTAATGATACACCGGTCAGTAGGCATCAATACTTCAGAAAAATGTTGAACGAGCAGCTGATCGGGTAATTCATGATGAGGATATTGAATACATAGGTACTCAAATCTTTCCTAGTACTCAAAAAGTATCTCTTTATGAGATTGAATCCCAGATATTTCTTTTCTTATGTTGGCAACTCGAGATACTGGAAAATACTTATTAAGGAAAATTTTCTTATGGCATTCCAAATTCCAATGGAACCTGGAATAAAGAAAAGTCATGCTTTTGTTGTCCCTTTTAAAGAGAAAGGGAAAGCTTTCAACTTAACTTGTTCTTCATTAACTCTATTCGGTTTCATGTCAACCCAAACCATATTGAACTCCTTGAGATGAGTATATTGATCTTCTCCTGCAAGACCATTGAATGTTGGTAGCAAATATATAAAACTAGATTTGAGCTCAAAATTTACATTATTTGTCGATGTTTATGCATAATGATTGATTTTCCACATTAGGAGCAGTAAGCTCCTTAAGTATTTGTTGTTATGCAACAGTCATAGTGTTAATGCGAGCTTCCTTTCTTAACCTGTGTAAAGTGCTTTTTATTTCAAGATCCACCTGCACTTGACTCTGGTTAGTAGAATGCATTACAAGTATAAATCATTAAGAAAACTTAAAAGAAACCAGCCACATAAGAGATAAAAAATAATGCAAATTGTATGAAAATTCTAAGTTAGAAAACTAAAACTGCCTAAAAACCCTAGAAAACAGTAGAATTTGGCCTCAATAGAGTAGAGCTAGTGATTTAACACTAGATCTGTTTAGAACATTATTTCCCTTAAAAAAAAAGGGTCAATACCTAATTTCACCAAACAATCAGTTTTGAACAATACTGTTGTCATAAATGAACAGTAACGTAGTAAGCAAAAATTATGTTTCTTTTCTTTTTTCACACAAATAAATAACAATCATAACAAATAAAAATAATAGCACAAGAGTCAACTAAAATTACTTTCTCAGCAATAATGTCAAAATTTATTGCAATGTCATGGTCACACAAATTAATTACCTTAACTTAAAATACAACACATAAAATAGTATAAAGCAAGCAAGGGGTTGATCCCACGAGCAAGGTTCAAGTAAGATTTTATGTTAGATAATATGCAATTTTTTTTTTTTGGGGGGGGGCGGGGGGCGGGGTTAGATGTTATCTAGTCTAAAGCAAAAGAAAATAGAAAACTATCAAGCAAAATCAAATAAAATTAGAAAATTATCAAAAGAACAAACCTTAGTTGCAAGTAATCATCCACCAATGAAAATTAGAACTGATCATGGAAACAAAACATCAATTTATATTCTAAATATTTATCTTTTCTTAACATTGGTTAGTTAACAGATTCACCATATAACTAACCATAACCATCAAACAACCACAGTGTCTGTACTAGTAATTTAAGTCAATGGCAGCATTAAGAAATATATAAGTTGATTAATCAATCAAACATAACTGTCCACAGTCTATGTTTGATTTGATTGAATGTTCTCCCTAAAATTAATAACATAGATCTGTCGTAATTATTAAACTCAGTTGCTTTACAAGTTCATATACCACAACTCTTATTTTGATATCAAACTTAGCAATAGATTGTCTACAATAATAACTTAGTATCCATTCTAGGAATTAAATAAATAATCATAGGAAAAATAAGCACAGGAGAACAAATATATTCATCATATAAACTTAGAAGAAAAGGTAAAATAAATCTCACAGTTCTTGAAATCTAAAAGTTTTCGTGTCTTTGCAACCAAGAAAACGAGTTTAGCCTTGCATGTTTGTTGAATGATTAGTACTTAAAAGTGCAATTTTATTAAGATTTTATATCATCATATTGCACTTAAAGTATCAATAACTCCTTAACTCAAGCATTTTTTATAATAACATCTCTAATAATATAAGATACCTTTAATTTATGGTAAATGTTCATTTTAAATGCAGATCTATCACATAAATGAAATGATTGATTGATGATTTTAAGAATTGAAATTGAAAGGACAAAGAGATGGCCAAATTTAGAAAAGAGATGCTGGTGTAGTCCAAACCAGAACACTATTCGGTAATTAGGTCATATCTAGAGTTATAGATCTTGGATTTAGGTCTACTTTATATGGATGAAAAGGTAAGACATATGCCTACAATTTCATGTGAAGATCTGGTTTTAATAAGGTCATTTTGAAGGTCATTTTCAAGTCCAAATTTCAACATCAATGAAGAATTCTGAACTTGTCCTGCAACCCGAACATTATTCAATGTTTGGCCCATAGTTAAAGTTCTAGAAGTCTAAATGACCTCTATTTGCTACAGCTTTCATTTTCTAGTGGTTCCAATTCTGACGTTATCAATGATGTTTTGGGTAGACAAGAGAAGATAAGGATTGTCACCAAGCCAAGAGTTGGCCACCTACTCATCAGTTAGTCATCAAATCAATAGTTGCCAATTTTGGCCTATAAAAGGAGGCATTTGCCATTTGTTGTTATCATTGTTTAATCTTGACATAGTAGATCTTCTACCCTTGATATTTGTTGTTATCATTGTTTAATCCTTACGTTAATTTTCCATCTAAAAGTTCTAATTAACTTCTTCTTCTTCTCCTTTATTATTGTTGTTGTTGTTGTTGTTTTTGTTTCTTTTTTTTTTTTTATTTGTTGTTATTGTTGTTTTATAATTGTTGTTTATAATTTGTACAATTAACCTCCCTGTGGTTCGACCCCGGTCTTGCCGGGTTATTTATTACTTCGACACTCTTGCACTTGGGAGAAGATATCAATTTTTTGGTTTTGTCTAGTTTTTAGTGTCGTTGATGGGGAGGTTAGTTCTTGTACAAATTATAGTATTTATTTTATTTTCTCTTTTCACTTTTTTTGTATATAACTTTTTTTTTTCTTTCTTATTCATCTTTTGTTTTCCTCTTCTTTTTATTTTATTCTTACACGTGCATAAGAGTGTGGTCATGTATATTAAGTGGTAGACTTTGTAGGGTATCTTCATCATTTTCAGAAAATATGGTCGAAGAAGATAATTAATCCTTTCATAACGAGAATAATGAGAACAATCGTATTAGAACACTTAGATATCACATGAATCCCACAAGAACAAGTGCACCATCATGCATAGTTTTCCCTCCTGATGCGTCTCATTTTAATTTTAAGCTTGGCATTATTCAAGTTTTACCTTCTTTTCATGGTATAGAGTTAGAAAATTCATACTTGCATTTAAGGGAATTTAAAGAGGTCTGCAAAACATATAATGACTCAAATTGTAGTGTAAACACCATCAGATTAAAGCTTTTTCCTTTTTCATTAAAAGATAAAGCTAAAACATGGCTACAAAATTTAAGACCAGGATCCATTCGTGCTTGGGATGAAATGCAACAACAGTTTTTAAAGAAGTTTTTTCCATCTCATAGAACAAACTCTTTCAAAAGACAAATCACTACTTTCACTCAAAAACCAGGAGAAACATTTTACCAATGTTGGGATAGGTATCGAGACTTGCTTAGTACTTGCCCTCATCATGGTTTTGAAACATGGAGATTGGTTTCACATTTCTATGAAGGGTTAACACCTAAAGATAGGCAAATGGTTGAATTGATGTGCAATGGAACTTTTGAAGATAAAGACCCTGATGAAGCAATGGAGTACTTAGACTTGTTAGCTGAAAATGCTCAAAATTGGGACACTGCGGGTACTTATGAGGCACCGAGTAAAACTCAACCTCATACATCTAGTGGAGGTATGTACAACCTTAGGGAAGATCATGACCTTCAAGCCAAGTTTGCATCTTTAGCTAGAAAAGTCGAGGCACTAGAATTGAAAAAGAGTGGTCAATTAAAATCTGTTGAAAACATTGTGTGTCAAATCTGTGAAACAAATGAACACTCAACCAACGATTGTCCAACCTTGCCTTCTTTTAAAGAATGTCTCCATGAACAAGCCCATGCTTTAAACAGTTTTCAAAGGGCCAACCACAACCCATACTCCCAAACATACAACCCTGGTTGGAGGAATCACCCAAATTTCAGTTGGAAGAGTGTTAACAATAATGCACAAACTTCACAACTGTCATTTCAAACACATCATAATTTTCAAAATTCTCATGGATATGCACCTCCTTATGCTCCACCTCCTAGAAGAAATCTTAAGGAAACATTGCATGCATTAACTGAAAAGCAAGAGACAATTAATGCTTAACTTGCTCAAAGTATGACAAATTTTAAAGATACTCTTGCAAAATTGACATCTGCTCTTACTTTACAAGCGAAAGGCAAGTTTCCTTCTCAACCACAACAAAATCTCATGGGACAATACAATGCAAATGCAAGTAGTTCCGGAAGCCAACACATAGATCAAGTCAAATCAATCACTACTCTTCGCAGTGGTAAGGTTATTGAAAAACCCACTCTTGAATCTTGTGAGAAAGATGATAAGTCAATCTCTAAGGGTAAGGAAGGGGTTGAATCTGAACATTACAAAGAAAAGACTTATTCCCCACCAACACTTCCATTCCCCGTCAGCACTTCTATTTCCTCATGCCATGACCAAACAAAGAAAAGTCAATCACAACTCTGAAATCTTTGAAACTTTCAAACAGGTAAGGATCAATATACCTTTGCTAGATGCTATTAAACATATTCCTTCTTATGCTAAATTTTTGAAAGATCTTTGCACTCTAAAGACAAAACTGAATGTGAAAAAGAAAGGCTTGACTTATGTTAATTACAATAACAACAACAATAACAATAACAATAACAATAATAATAATAATAATAATAATAATAATAATAATAATAATAATAACAAAGAAAGAGAAGAAGAAGAAGATGATGAGAACTTGGAGATGGAAAATTAATGTAAGGATTAAACAATAATAATAACAAATGTCAAGGTTAGAGGTTCCACTAATGGTATATCAAACAAATATAGTATAAACTCTTATTATTGAATTAGAAACCACACACAAAGGAGGTTCCAACAGATTATATATTGTTAACATGATTACATTAGTCATCTTATTCAATTAATGCTAATACTTGTAAATCTCGTCAAGCATTCATAATTATAACTTATGTTAACAACAAATCAAGTTCCTTTCATAGCTCAGGTGTCGGTTATACCATACATTATGGGCTATGAAAGTGCCAAGCATTTGTTGTACCAAATGTTATACAACATAAATCAAGATTAATCATTTAACAAGCAAAGTATTAAAGAGTGAACAAGATAACAAATACAAAACATGTTAGTATCAAACATTAAAGTCCATATTAAGTTTACATTATACTTATTCTCACACCATTAGTGTAACCTTTTCACCTTGACATAACTAACTTAGCTAGACATAATGAAAGAAAGCAAAATAGATAAACAAAATAAGAACATAAAAGTTAACTAAGTAAAGGAAAGGAAATGAAAGGCATAAACTTAATATTAATGAAAACAAAGCATAAAAAATACAAAGAGAGAAAGGAAGAGAATGATCTTGATCTGGAAACCAAGATGCCTAAATGCATGGCAAATGCCTCCTTTTATAGGCCAAAAATGGGAACTATTGATTTGATGACTAATTGATAAGTGGGTGGCCAACTTTTGACTTGGTGACAATCCTTATCTTCTCTTGTCTGCCCAAAACGTCATTGATAACGTCAAAACTGGAGCCAGTTGCAAACATGAAAGTTGTAGGCAATTGTCTCAGCTTTCTTGTGTAAAAAATTCAGCTCATTTGGACTTCTAGAACTCCAGATATGGCCAAAATACCGAACAGTGCTCGGGCTGGAAGACAGATTCGGGCTTCTTTGTTGTTGCTACAATTTGGACTTGATAATGGCCTTTTTAGATCTTGGGCTCCATATGAAAGTTGTAGGCCTATGTCTTACCTTTCCATCCATATAAATTGGACCTAAATCTGAGATATATAGCTCTAGATATGACCCAATTACCGAACAGTGTTCCAGTTTGGATTGCACCGACATCTCTTTTCTAAGTTTGGCCATCTCTTTATCCTTGCAATTTAAGTTCTTAAAGTCATCAATCAATCCTTTCATTTATGTGATAGACCTGCATTAAAAATAGACATTTACCACAAATTAAAGGTATCTTATATTATTAGATACATTATTATAAAACATATTTTAGTTAAGGAGTTATTGATACTTCAAGTGCAAAATGATGATATAAAACCATGATAAAAATGCACTTTTAAGTACTAATCACACCCCCCAACCAGCTTATTACTAGTCCCTAGTAATCAAAGCGTAAAATAGAAAAACAATTTGCAAATTCCACAAAGCAAGGTATTCATCATTTAACTTCCATTAATCTATCCAGATAAACAAACTCTCATTAAATTTATATATCTGCTCAATACCTCTTAACAAGATATTAATAAACCTTTCTTTTGTGCTCAATGTATCAACACATAATTATGGGGCTTTTCTTGGAAGAAAACAAAATTTTTGTTCTAATGTTTAAGGTTAACTTCCTTGGGTTGGGATTACTATTTTTGTCTTTTTTTTTTTTAACTCTATATACATATACTTTAAAAACATCATGCATCTTTAACCCATGTAACGAGCTTTCAGCTAATGACTCCCAGACCAGTTGGTCTTAGGGCATTAGGTGTTAAGACACCCCTACGAGCTTAGTAACTCGGGTCGCAGATACTGATATGTAGATAGTGCAATGTTTGATTCCCTTAAGCTTTTCTCCTCAACCCATGTAACAAGCGTTGGGCCAATAGCTCCCAAGTCAGTTGACTTTAGGGTATTAGGTGTTAAAACACCCCTTCGGACTTAATTGCTTAGGTTAGGGAGGCTACGAAACCAAACTTATCTACATTTTTATTATCATCATTTTTTTTTCTTCTTTTTTTTCTTTTTTTTTTCTTTCTTTTTTTTCATGTTTTTTTTTTAATTATATACAATCCCTTTCCCTTAGTTGTTACCTTTAACAAAAGAACATAAATAATGTAATAATCCAATATGCAACCCACAATCATATGTTAAAGTGTGTGTGTGTAAATTAAGGTTTAAGAATACATGTTAAATAAGTATATGAGCAGAATTAAGTGGTAACAATACGAGAGTTTGTAAACCTGAATATTTCAGGAAGTATTATAATAGACCTTGTTAAGAATGGTTACTAAGATGCGTCTCAAGAGTCACTTTAACAAAAGAACTCCTTTACTCTGCCATCCTAGTAACAACAATTATGCACATGCTTTATGAAATGAAAAACAATTTTTTTTTATCAACTACTACCCTCTCCCCCCAACCAAAACGAGACATTGTCCTCAATGTTCTAAGGTAGAAAGATAGAGTATAAAAGATATCACCTGAAATAACGAACACTGACAAAACCTGAAACACACTAAAACAAAAATAAGAAATAACAAAACACAATAATAAAACCAAAAGACACAAAAATTCACAAATGAAGGCAATACACTTTTAAGTACTAATCACTTGTCTTTTCATCTCTTTTCCACTTTTCATCTTAAAAAATGGACACCACTCTTAAAAAATTAAAAAAGTATTTTCCCACTTTGCCTAAAAATGCGATTACAAAAATTTACCGAGCTAGGTGTGCAAGATTGAGGTTGTTAATGAACTATGGAATTCCTGAAAAGATTCGATAGCTAATTGAAGCAAAGGTCAATTATTAGGTGAGTCTTCCAATTCTTTCATTTCACACATGTTTGGAACAGGTAAAAGCACTTTCGCAAAGAAATGTTGTGGAAAACGACTGAAAGTCTGCCATCGATATGCTAGATGGACTTGCAATGCACAATGTCATTCTTTAGGAATGGTATCTGTAAACCATGAAGATAAAATACTATTCATTGAGGATGGCTTGAGTAAGGGGTCTTTAGATAATCTTCTATTGACTCTCGATACGCATCCTAGTAAAGATGTGTATCATGCAATTCATTATTTATGGCTATGATTCCATAAAGAATGTCATACCCTCTCGAGCGGGGCGCAGCGTTGTGGCGATCCTTGATTGATTTCAGGGTCTTTTATTTAGATTTGTGGATAAAGGAGTTGCCACCTAGTATTTTGGTCATTAGGAACTCGAACTGGTCTTTCAGAGATTCTAATGCAAGGGACTGGTTGCGTAAAGGGAAGCTATTAGCACCCCTAATACGCCCTACCTAAGGTAAGCTACTTGATGTTTGATTTGCTTTATAATTTCTGTGGTGTTGGTGTTTTTTAATCCCATTAGTTTTTCTTGGTTTGATTCAAACTAAATTTATTAAGATAGAAATCCAAGGAGATTCCATGTGCCTTAAAAGCTCATTTTTCCCTTAGTATCTCAAGAGTTTACGACTCGTAAATCGCAAAGAAGAGGGACAAAAATTTAGAAATCTAGGGTGCTTTAAAATCCTATTTTTGCCTTAGTGTTTCATACTCTTACAACTCATAAACCATAAAGTCAAAAGTTGAAATGTCCTCAATTGTAATTGAGGCTTCTTTCAAGGATGTGTAATGACTTATTATTCCTAAAAAATTATTTTGGATATTTATCACTTAGCGGTTTCTTTATCCAAGTATTAACAGTGAATAATAACAAATTATTCTCAATAATATGTTGGATATTCATCCCTTAGGGATTTCTTTATCCAAACATTAGCGGAGGATAATAGATAAATTCTCCCAAATTAAGATTTTTGTATTTTTTTCAAATATTAGTCAATACCCTTTGAAGTTTTACAAACATGTTGTAAAATCTAGAAATGCAAGTAAATAATTTTTGTTGTGTTTAAGAAATCCATGCAAAAGCATATTTTCAAAACTTCCAATATATTTTTTAAAAGAACATTGATATTGGCCATATGCAACACACAAAAATATTTTTTATATTTTTCTTTGTCAAAAAACACAAACATCACATTTAAATCATAATTAAAGTTAACATACCACATATTAGTGAAATTCTTATGATTTTAATAAACCAGTTATTAAATCCCCAAAAAATATGTAGGAACATGTTTTTATATTTTCACAGAAAATACAATATGATTTTGTTTATCCTCGAGATATTTGATTATATACAAATTAAAACATTTTTTTTTTTTTTTATTTTTTAACATTTACGAAAGATATATAAAATAAAACACAAACACATACACATCCCATCCTTTTTTATTATGTTTTTCTCGTACACTCATATGTACACCTACATTTATATGTTACCAACCATTAAAATTCAAAATAAATCAAATAACCCATCACAAAAATAAAAAATTATATAATAGCCCCTGAAAATCAAGGAGAACTACTAGGGAAGGCTTCTGATAAATGCAAGAAATGTGGTGGAGTGTGGTTCTCACGCGTCATCTCACTGGTGGTGCATTGGTTCATGCGCCGCTGCAAGAAAACTAGAGGATTTGAATAGGTTTCTCTTTTCTTTCCTTCTTTACTAGCGGTGACAAACACCATTACTTGTAAAAGTAGAAAATATACAACACAGTCGATTTTAGTGTTTAGCCTAGTTAGCCGGGCTTAGAAAGTTGGTCAGTGGCTAGTCTTGCAACTGTGCCCCTTCCCCACTTTGACTTAGTCTTTATAGAAGGAAGATTTGGCGCCGGGGGAATGGATGTCGCTTGAATCATCATCCCCCAGCGATCCTATCCTATAGTAAGTAGAACGGATGTTTCCAGTCTATTATAGATATAGAAGAAACCCAGTGGCCCTAACCTTAACACGATGCGCAGTTTAGCGTGTTGGCTATATTTCGCACTAGCTTGCTTTTCTGTTTAAGTTTGTGTTCCGCAAATTAAATACAATACACACTGAACAAAGACTGGAAACCCTTAAATTTCAGAGATAAAGGACGGCACAACATCGACACACAGTTCCTTGATAAAGAAAGCAGGTCACGAGTTTGGTCAATTGTTTGCGGAGACCTACTAGGTGAGATTCAACTTTAGTTGCTGCCGAGGCTTTCAATGATAAGAAAGCAGGGGAGGACAATGATTTTCACCTTTGATTTTCATCCATCTAGGGGTAAAGTAAAAAGGTTAAAGTTATACCGCGGAGGGGACAACATTTGCCAATCTTAAAAGTTTTAGATGGCCAAAAATGTTGTTTAGACTCCAAGTATTCCCTCAAGAAAAACAGGAACGTTCCTATCGCAAACAACCTTCCTGAAACAATTTCAAAGCATGGACCTTTTAAAGCGAGGGTGAGGTTTGTGACAAATCTAGCAAATCAAGCGATGCCATCGATTTTTCCTCGAATCACTTCTTCTTCTTTTCAATTTGAAAAGAGCATCTTCTTGGAGTGATAGATAAATCTTAGAATAAGGAAATGGGCCTTTTTCGCCTACTTCCAAAAAAGAGCCTATTCGTCAAGATCGCCGTGCTTACACCTTTTCTTATTGCCCCAGGCACCAATACTGCACCAATTCTACATCGAAATCCAAGCACTAGACCAAGGGCTTTCAAAATGAACTACTTGGCTCGGTTTCCTTCCCCCGCTTAATCGAAATCTCCTTCACTCACAATAGAAGGCCAAAGTAATCCCAACAAAGAAAGATGCAGAGTGTTGTCATACCCCTTCCCTTGGGGACCTTGGTGACTGAATACCCTTTTGTCACTTAACTACACTTCGAGCTAAGAACAGGGAAAAAACAACTATTCTCCTCTTTATTACGACAACACCAAAGTCAATTGATAAAAGAACATCAGATTGATCTCAAAGAGCAACAAAATGCGCTTTATTTGTCCTTCCTTCAACCTCAACCCCGAGAAAAGAGCTCTTTCTCGGTATCTCTCTAGAGGAATTGGAATAAGAGCTTCTTCTTCCTACCTCTTCCCTTAGTCACTGAATCCTAATCTGACTCCTTGAGGTCACTTGGTCTGGGATTGACAATGGCCTTAGTTATTTATATTTAACCTGCTATGTCATCGCCTTGGTGTGTGGGCTACATAGAGGCTCCTGACCTTTGAGAGGCTCTTCCCTTAGTCTCATTTTGTTCAACTAAGCACTTCGTGCCTTAACCTTCGAAAATGAAAGAGCTCACACTCAACCAATCAAAGGTGGAAAGAACTCTTTCGAGCAATCAAAAACAGTCATTCTCTTTTCTTTATTCATGGCCTTGTTATCTCCAAAAGTCAATAGGCAGCAACCTAAAGAAGGAAGATAAGAGGATGAAGAACAAGCAAAAACCACTCTTTTAGAGCTTGATATGACTCGGACTTCTGTTACCATTGGTCCTACATTGCCACGGACGTTATTACCAAGAAATAACACTAGAAAAGTGCGATTAAGATGAACGGTATGCGAGTTTCATTCTTTCTTTTGTACTTCTCTTTCTTTATTGAGATTCAATTGGTCTTTAGTTTGACACAAGATTGAAAATCATGCATTCCATTCTATCGGCAGGGGCATTAATGAATCTACCAACTTCTGGAGGCCGTGATATTGTTTGTGCTGCTTATTATGTATGGTAGTGGTAGTGGCTGTACCTTTGTTTTTTAATAATTAGCTATTGGAAAACCTTGATCTAGAACCGGAGCAATTCCTTCTTTTTCTGTCTTGGTCATAGGCCTACCCTTACTTGAAAGGAAGTGAAGAGCAATGCGTTTGACTTAGTCTACCTCCTCACCCCTATTCCCTTTATCAATCTAAGCCAAAAAGAAGAAAGCTTTCGACTCAATCCTTCCTAGCTCTTGTCTAAGGATTTGAAGCTGGCGAAGTAGTAGAAGTCATCTCAGGCTTGGGGTAACTCTCTTTATTTGGTAGTGCTCCGCCGGGCAGTCCCTTGAGTTCGGCCAATGCTTGCTTTGTTTTTCTAGATTCCAGCTTAGATTCAATCCCGCTGAAAGATCTTTATCCTTAGCTTAGCCTTTAATGAAGATATAGCTTGCTCAAGCCTACCCAAGAAAGGGAGCTGCTAGGTCTAGGACCCTAGCTTGAAAGCCAGCCCTTGCGAGGTAGGCTAAGCTAGAGAAGTAGGGAATTCCTTTCTTCACGCGCATGACTTTGAGTGCTTACATTGACCCCTAAAGAGAGAGACCCGAGAGTCAGCTTTTCACATTTAGAAAGGACATTCCGAACGAATCAATCATTAGTAGAAGGAAAGAGTGAAAAGGCCTTTTTCGATAGAAGATGAGGTCAAAGAAAAGATCACGACAAAAGGATAATGACGAGGCCAATTGGGATTCAAAAAGTTACCTTCCTTGAACTGCTTGCCAGCCTATCCCTACATAGAGTCCTTATATTTATACAATAATCCTAAGTAAGCGTAAGCCTCCACCTAGCCAGAGGTATGAAAGAACCCGACAAGTTCCACATTTAGGATTATTCTGTAATCACACCTGGCAATCCTTAATAGCAAGATTTTTTATTCAATCTGGTCCGAAGGGGCGGGGCTAGCGAGTAAGGCAAAGGCAAAAGGGGCATCAGCAGTTCGAAGAAGAGTTCCATAAGGGGTTTCCCTATAAGCGTTCTGTAAAAGGGTTAGAAAAGAGCTAATGGGCTAAAGCGCAGACTCTCAGTAGTAAGACTCACTCTAACATGGTGGATAAGGAGCTAACAATCTCTAGTTCTTATCAATGCTTCGATGGCGATCTAGATGAGCCAACCATTGAGTAAGAGTCCTTTCAGATTAGCAGTTTATAATCAAGTAGTTGATTCGGGCAAGTTAGTTTGACAGCAAGCTGACAAGGGAAAGAGACATCAATTAATCTAGCTGAGATCTTATCTTATAAAACTTAGGAAAGTGGTGCCTTACGCAAGCGTTGGTTTGTAGGAGCGGCGAGATGATGATGAGTATATAAACAAAAAAGACCAAAAAGAAGAAATGGCAAGAGACATTTTATTTTGATAGAGGAAATAACCCATCCCTACCCTTCTCCTCTGGGTAGTAACGAGGAATCCATTAAGATCAATTCAAATTGGACTTAAAAAATCTTTTATTTAATGAGACTATATGCATAAAAATTTTGGGTAAGTAGGAAAATCATCCTTTTTTCTTTACAGTCGTATCTACTGTGATGTGATAAGAAAATGCTCTTAGTTGAGTTTGGTAGAATGTGGGTCTCCAATACTCGATGTCATAGGTTCAAATCCTATAGAGCGTGATTCCGAATCAGCAGACCCTGTTACTGAGATACGACAACTCTTTTTTAAAGAAATAGTCAAAAAAATGAATTCATTTTCTATTTTGGAAGAACAATAACCAACTAACACTTTTACTTTAACTTATGCTTCAAAAACATTAATTGCACATAATATATTGAATGAGAAGAAAAGGAAAGAAGAAAGAACTGAAGCTGACAGATCAAGATTGGAGTGAAATAAGAAAAAAGAAGCTTACTAGGGCCCGCGGTAAGGCATAAATCAATGCAGGTGGACAGGTAGCAGCCATCCAACTTTAAAGAAAAGAAAGAGGCATTATGAAGGCAACTACTTGGTAACACCTCTCTACCAAGGAACCTGACGGCCTATGGTCAAGCATGAATAAATAGGAAAAGGAGCTACTTCAGGGCTCTCGGACTCATTCTACCAAATGAGCTAGACCATGTTAGAATCAATGAAAAGAGATAGGCCATGGCATTACAGCGGCGGACCAATCTCCAAAGGGTCGAGTTAGTAAACTACCTTTCACCATCAAGAAGTAGAAAGACCTTAGGCAATCGATCTCTTCTTCTCATTTCTTTCTAGTAAAGTCTAGTCGGTGAGATTTCTTCACGAGAAGCCCTCTACCCTACCTTTGATTAGAAGAAATATGAAAAGCGATGGAAGAGATCTTCAAACTGATTGATATGCAAGTTGATAGTCTAGGTTCTATCAGCCGTACCAAGAGCTAAGCAAGCCAAGAGGAGGACCGAACCAAGCAAGCCCACTTGGGGCAGTAGCAGAATCAATAGGCGATCGCAGAGTTCTTTCTATTAGAGGCGAAAGCATCTTACTCTCTTTCTTTCTACTAATGTGAGGTAGGGCCTAATCTAGACTTAGGGCTTCCATTAGGAGATTGCATACCTTTGGGATTATGAAAGGCAAGTCTTCTGGCAGGAGCTCTACTCCAGATCCCGGTCGACTAAGTCAATTCCCAAATGCACTAACTTCTTCTACCAAATAAGCTTCTTACTCGTCACTTTGATCAAACTCAATAGCCAAAGTTGTTGCTTGACGCTGCCAGATCGATCCATCCTTGAATGGAAACAGGCACCTGAGCATAGGACGGGCCTTTAACTAGTGACCGATCAGTCAATTCTTTCTATGTCTAGTATCATGAAATGCAGTTTCCATGAAAGGTAAAAGCAAGGCCAAAGGAAAGGGGTCGAAGAGAAGTTCGACCATGACATAAGAAGAGGGACAAGACCTGTAAGAGAAGACTTGGCTGCTAAGTCGAGGAAGAAAGAACAGAGGAAAGGATATTGTGCGGCTCTATCTTTCTACTTCTATGAAAGGCAAGTGTTCAGGGACTCTGGGCTAAGATAAGAGACCCAGGGATCAAAGACGAGATCTATCCTAAAGAGAAAGAAGAAGAAAAGAGGACTCTCGAAGCCAAGTAGTAAGATCCCGGCCGAACTAGTAGAAGAAAGAATGCCTCAACAATCGATTGAAAGACGTCAGGCGCCTTTCATAGCAATCCATAGAACGAGCTATGGAAAGAAAGAATTCAATTCCCATCCCTTCACTTCAAAACGAGAGCCATACTCCCGACCTCTCTCCACTACTAAAGAGAAGAGAAGATAAAGAACGAAGCCAGATCATCTCTTTCTTTTGGCTCCATCTATGGTTTATGGATCTTGGAAATGGTTTTCAATGGGCAACCCTAGAAGTGAAGAAACTTAGAGGAGAAGGCTTACTTGTCAAAGGCAGGCTTAAAGGCTCATTCAAAGTTACAAGCTGATCCACTTCCTTTATCAATTATGGGGAAGTCACCCTAGGCCCTAAAGCGAACCTATACCTTTCATTAAGTCCCTCTCTCTCTGCAAATCCCATTCCTATGCTCTACATTCCTATCCCTCAGCTCTAGGTGACAAGGAGCGTAATATCCTAACTATACTCCCTTTCATCCTTACGGCCTATGGTCGATGACCCCGCTTGAACTTGAAGGAAGTCTCTTTGGTTATGACTGATTCTGCCCACCAAATGAGCTAAAATCATGATTCAATCAATCTAGTCCTAAATTCCCTTTTCTTATCGAATGAGCCTATAACCCAGGCTTTCCATCCCTTACAACTACCTTCCTCTAAGGCATCAACCATTACTCACTATAATCTAATAGGAGGCTCCCTACTCATTCCAAGAAAAGAAGCCAAAAAGAACAAAAAGAAGTCTACGAGTGCCTATCTCTTCTCTTATCCATGCATATCGGTCTTTATCTGGCTGCTCCAAGTAGTGCTCTTAGCTATTGCTTGCTTAGGACATTCTCTGCTTACGGCTCTTAGTAGCACCCTCATTCTATCATAGATCGTAACAACCAGGCCCAGAAAGGTTGAAAACAAGAAATCGAAAGACTTAGATGAGAGCCTCGTGACCTCCTCTGAGTGCTATTCCCATCGTCAATTCTCTCATTCATTCACACAAAAGACTAACCTCTCCTTGATGATCTGTAATGTATTGCTAACCCTCATTCTATTAAAGTAACCTTTAATCCTTAGAACACGGGATTCGTGAGAGAAGAAGATAGATCTTTCATCGCAATCTATTAAGAGTGCTTGGGCAGCTGGATCAAAGGGAAAACGAAAGGTAGAACCTATACTTCGATGACAAGAAATGGAAAGAAGGATGCAATCACAAATCTCTTTCTAAAAACCAAGGCCCTTACTCATCCAGCACTTGAAGATATCTAAATAGAAAGGGATGATCTCACCTAATAGAAGTCTTTCTAAAAACCAGGGATCTTATTCATCCAGCACTTAATGATGCTAGTCAACTGCGAAAATTACAAATAAATGAGCTTAAGGATATAAGAAATGATGTATATGAAAATTTAAAAATTTATAAAGCAAGAATCAAAGAGTTTCATGACAAGAATATTCTGAGGAAAAACATTTAATATTAGTTAAAAAGTCTTGCTTTATAATTCTTGACTGTATTTATTTCCTGGAAAACTAAGATCAAGATGGAGCGGTCCTTTCATTGTGAAACATGTGTATCCATATGGGGCCTATGATATTGAAAATCTAAGGAATGACAATGTTTTTAAGGTAAATGGACATCGTTTAAAAGTTTACTTTGATAATTTTTCAGTTGAAAATGACTCTATTGAATTGGGTGATCCTATATATAAAGATTCTTTTTTTTCCTCATATTGTTTTTGTGTTTCTTTTTGAGTGATTTTTGCTAGTTTCTCCCACTTCGGTCAAATGATAGACAACAATACTTCGTGACTTGAGTTGGTTCTTTCAGTTTCCCTTAATAACTGATGTCTATGTATATATTTGTGCAATTCTTTGAATCTCTCTTCTAATTCTC
>NW_011500562.1:90002-90137 GCF_000495115.2 Populus euphratica
ATTGTCAAAGTAAACTTTCAGACGATGTCCATTTACCTTGAAAACATTGTCATTCTTTAGACTCTCGATGTCATAGGCCTCATTTGGATACACATATTTCACAATAAAAGGACCGCTCCATCTTGATCTTAATTT
>NW_011500562.1:90664-90760 GCF_000495115.2 Populus euphratica
TCTTTGGATAATCTTCTATTAACTCTTGAGACGCATCCTAGTGGAGATGTGCATCGTGCAACTGATGATTTATGACTACTATTTCATAAAGAACAT
>NW_011500562.1:90881-91033 GCF_000495115.2 Populus euphratica
GGAAAGATATGAGCTACAATCACAACTACATGTACGTCCACATGCTTTTTCAAAAATAAATAAATAAATAAAGAGAGTGTGTGTGTGTAAGACTCTAGCTGGCCTATATATAGGTGGTATGATTGCCTTTTTAATTTCTTATCTATAAAATT
>NW_011500562.1:91239-91999 GCF_000495115.2 Populus euphratica
GGGAGACAGTCTTGGGTTAAAGAGAGGTGTGTTAATAACTGCATTTTTAGAAGGTAGTCAAGTTTTAGGAGTCATCCCCAAAGCTTTAGCACAAGGGGACATCATTGGAGAAACAATTACAGAGGAACTATAGGTCTCCACAATGTCTACTCGAATGAATACAATGTTTAATCATACTGATCTTTTATATTTTCTCTTGGGCCCAACTGCATATTCACCATAAACCCATAGGTCTGTTAAATGTTAATGGTTATTATGATAAGTTGTTGTTTTTTCTTGATCATGCTATAGAACAAGAATTTATATCTTCTGCATGATAAATCATAATCTTTGCTACTATTACTGAACAATTGATTGACCAATTACAATCTTTCATTCCTGTAATTGATCCCTCCATGAGTCGCATAAATTGGTCATCTAAGAAAAGTTGTAAAAAGCTTAGATTGGATTTGAGTCTTTATTTGTGAATCTTTGTGTCTTTTGGTTTTATTAATAGCATAATATTTATGTTTTGTTGTTTCTTAAATTTGTTAAATTTGTTTCAGGTTTGTCAGTGTTCATTATTTTAGGTGATGTCTTCTGTACTCTATCTTTCTATATTAGGTTATTGAGGACAATATCTCGTTTTAGTTGGGGAAAGATAGTAGTAGTTGACAAAAAAAAATTCTATTTCATAAAGCATACGCAAAATTGTTGTTACTAAGATGACAAAGTAAAGGAGCTCTTTTGTTAAAGTGACTCTTAAGACGCATCTTAGTAA
>NW_011500562.1:92343-92424 GCF_000495115.2 Populus euphratica
TTGTTACATGGGTTAAGGAAAAAAGCTTAAGAAAATCAAACATTGCACTATGCACGTATTGGTAGCGGCAACCCGAGTCAC
>NW_011500562.1:92664-92841 GCF_000495115.2 Populus euphratica
TAACTATGTGTTGATATATTGAGTACAAAAAAAAGGTTTATTAATATTTTATTTAAGAAGTATTGAGCAGATATATAAATTTAATGAGAGTTTGTTTATCTGGATAGATTAATGAAAGCTGAATAATAAATATCTTACTTTGTGGAATTTGCAAATTGTTTTTCTATTTTAACGCTT
>NW_011500562.1:93171-94412 GCF_000495115.2 Populus euphratica
GGAGTTGTAGATCTCAGATTTAGGTCTACTTTATATGGATGGAAAGATAAGACATAGGCCTACAAATTTCATATAGAGGTAAGATTTAAAAAAGTCATTTTCAAGTGTAAATTATAGCAACAACAAAGAACTCTGAATCTGTCTTACAGTGCGTGCACTGTTCAGTGTTTGGCCCATATCTGGAGTTCTAGAAGTTCAAATGATCTCTATTTTTTCTCCCTTGAAAGCTGAGACAATTGCCTACAACTTTCATATATTTAAGTGATTCCAATTCTGATGTTGTCAATGATGTTTTGGGCAGACAAGAGAAGATAAGGATTGTCACTGATTGATACTTAAAAGTGTATTTTTATCAAGGTTTTATATCATCATTTTGCACTTGAAGTATCAATAACTCCTTAACTAAAGCATGTTTTATAATAATATATATAATAATATAAGATACCTTTAATTTGTGGTAAATGTTCATTTTAAATGCAAACCTATCACATAAATGAAAGGATTGATTGAAGAATTTAAAAACTGAAATTCAAAGGATAAAGAGATGACCAAACTTAGAAAAGAGATGTCGGTGCAATCCAAACTGGAACACTGTTAGGTAATTACTTAAATATAAAAGGATGCATTTGCCATCCATTTAGGCATCTTGGTTTCCAGATCAAGATCATGCTCTTGCTTTCTCTCTTTATATTTTTTGTAATGTTTATGCTTTGCTTTCATTAATATCAAGTTTATGCATTTCATTTCCTTTCATTTACTTAGCTAACTCTTGTCTTATTTATGTTCTTATTTTGTTTATTTATTTTTATTTCTTTCATTATTCCTAGCTAAGTTTATTATGTCAAGGTGAAGAGGTTACACTAATGGTGTAAGAATAAGTATAGTGTAAACTCAATATGGACTTTAATGTTTGCTACTAACATGTTTTGTATTTGTTATCTTGTTCACTCTTTAATACTTTGCTTGTTAAATGACTAATCTTGATTTACGTTGTATAACACTTGGTACAACAAATGCTTGACACTTTCATAGCCCATACTGTATGGTATAACTGACACGACGAAAAGATTAATGTCTTCTCCCAAGTGCAGGAGTGTTGAAGTAATAAATAACCCGGCAAGACCGGGGTTGAACCATAGGGAGGTTAATTGTACAAATTATAAATAACAATAATACAACAACAATAACAATAACAACAACAACAATAATAATAATACTAATAACAATAAACAATAATAATA
>NW_011500562.1:94464-113740 GCF_000495115.2 Populus euphratica
ATAGTAGTAGTAGTAGTAGTAGTAGTAGTAGTAGTAGTAGTAATAATAATAATAATAATAAAGAAAAAGAAGAAGAAGAAGATGAAGATGAGAACTTTGAGATGAAATATTAACGTAAAGATTTAATAACGATAACAATAAATTTCAAGGTTAGATGATCCACTAATGGTATGTCAAACAAGTATAGTATAAACTTTTATTAGTCAATGGGAAGCCACACACAAAGGAGGTTCCAATCAGATGATAAATTGTTAACATGATTACATTAGTCATCTTATTCGATTAATGCTAATACTTGTAAATCTCGTCAAGCATTCATGATTATAACTTATGTTAACAACAAATCAAGTTTCTTTCATAGCTCAGTTGTCGGTTATACCATACAGTATGGGCTATGAAAGTGCCAAGCATTTGTTGTACCAAGTGTTATACAACATAAATCAAGAGTAGTCATTTAACAAGCAAAGTATTAAAAAGTGAACAAGATAACAAATATAAAACATGTTAGTATCAAACATTAAAGTCCATATTATATTTATACTATACTTATTCTTACACCATTAGTGTAACCTTTTCACCTTGACATAATAAACTTAGCTAGACATAATAAAAGAAAGAAAAATAAATAAACAAAATAAGAACATGAATAAGATAAAAGTTAACTACGTAAATGAAAGGAAATGAAAGGCATAAACTTGATATTAATGAAAGCAAAGCATAAACATTATAAAAAATACAAAGAGAGAAAGCAAGAGCATGATCTTGATCTGGACACCAAGATGCCTAAATGCATAACAAATGTCTCCTTTTATAAGCCAAAATTCGGAACTATTGACTTGATGACTAATTGATGAGTGGGTAGCCAACTCTTGACTTGGTGACAATCCTTATCTTCTCTTGTCTGCCCAAAACGTCATTGATAACATCAATATTAGAGCCACTTGAAAACATGAAAGTTGTAGAAAATTGTCTTAGCTTTCTTGTGTAAAACGTTCAGCTCATTTGGACTTCTAGAACTCTAGATATGGCCAAAATACGGAACAGTGCTCGGGCTGGAGGACAGCTTCGGGCTTATTTGTTGTTGCAATAATATTTGGACTTGCAAATGGCCTTTTTAGATCTTGGGCTCCATATGAAAGTTGTAGGCCTATGTCTTACCTTTCTATCCATATAAAATGAACTATAGCTCCAGATATGACCTAATTACCGAACAATGTTCCGGTTTGGATTGCACCGACATCTCTTTTCTAAGTTTGGTCATGTCTTTGCCCTTGCAATTTAAGTTCTTAAAGTCATCAATCAATCCTTTCATTTATGTGATAGGCCTGCATTTAAAATGAACATTTATCATAAATTAAAGGTATGTTATATTATTAGATATATTATTATAAAACATGCTTTAGTGAAGGAGTTATTGATACTTCAAGTGCAAAATGATGATATAAAACCATGATAAAAATGCACTTTTAAGTACTAATCACACCCCCTAACCAGCTTATTACTAGTCCCTAGTAATCAAAGCGTTAAAATAGAAAACAAATTTGCAAATTTCACAAAGCAAGGTATTCATCATTTAACTTCCATTGATCCATCCAAATAAACAAACTCTCATTAAATTTATATATCTGCTCAATACCTCTTAACAAGATATTAATAAACCTTTATTTTGTGCTTAATGTATCAACACATAATTATGGGGCTTTTCTTGGAAGAAAACAAATTTTTTGCTCTAATGTTTAAAGTTAACTTCCTTGGGCTGGGATTATTATTTTTGTCTTTTTTTTTCTTCTTTCTTCTTTTTTTTTTTTTTTTTTTAAAATATATATACATATAATTTAAAAACATCATGCATCTTTAACCCATGTAACGAGCTTTCAGCTAATGACTCCCAGACCAGTTGGTCTTAGGGCATTAGGTGTTAAGACACCCCTACAAGCTTAGTAACTCGGGTCGTAGATACTGATATGTAGATAGTGCAATGTTTGATTCCCTTAAGCTTTTCTCCTCAACCGGGTCGAACCACACATGTAACAAGCGTTGGGCCAATAGCTCCCAAGTCAGTTGACTTTAGGGTATTAGGTGTTAAAACACCCCTTCGGGCTTAATTGCTTAGGTTAGGGAGGCTACGAAACCAAACTTATCTACATTTTTATTATCATCATTTTTTTTTCTTTTTTTCTTTTTTTTTTAATTATATACAATCCCTTTCTCTTAGTTGTTACCTTTAACAAAAGAACATAAATAATGTAATAATCCAATATGCAACCCACAATCATATGTTAAAGTGTGTGTGTGTAAATTAAGGTTTAAGAATACATGTTAAATAAGTATATGAGCAGAATTAAGCGGTAACAATACGAGAGTTTGTAAACCTGAATATTTCAGGAAGTATTATAATAGACCTTGTTAAGAATGGTTACTAAGATGCGTCTCCAGAGTCACTTTAATAAAAGAACTCCTTTACTCTGCCATCCTAGTAACAACAATTATCCACATGCTTTATGAAATGAAAAACAATTTTTTTTTTATCAACTACTACCCTCTCCCCCCAACCAAAACGAGACATTGTCCTCAATGTTCTAAGGTAGAAAGATAGAGTATAGAAGATATCACCTGAAATAACGAACACTGACAAAACCTGAAACACACTGAAACAAAAATAAGAAATAACAAAACACAATAATAAAACCAAAATACACAAAAATTCACAAATGAAGGCTCAAATCCAATTTAAGCTTTTTACGGCTTCCCGTAGATGACCAATTTATGCGACTCATGGAAGGATCAATCACAGGAATGAAAGATTGTAGTTGGTCAATCAATTGTTCAGCAGTAGTAGCAGAGATTATGATTTGTCGTGCAGAAGATGTTAGAAATTCCTGTTCCACAGCATGATCAAGAAAAGACAACAACTTATCATAATAACCATTAACATTTAACAAGCCAATGGGTTTATGGTGAATGTGCAATTGAGCCCAAGAGGAAATATGAAAGATATCTTCCAATATGCCTAGACCACCTGGTAAAGCAATGAAAGCATCAACATGGTTAAACATTGCATTCATTCGAGCCGACATTGTGGAGACCTGAAGTTCCTCTCCGATTGTTTTTCCAATGATGTCCCCTTGTGCCAAAGCTTCAGGGACGATTCCTAAAACTTGACTACCTCCTAAAAATGCAGTTATTGACACACCTCCCATTAACCCAAGACTGCCTCCCCCATACACTAAATGAATCTTTCTCTCAGCTAGCATCTGACCAAAATGGTTTGCTGATTCTAAAAACTCCTTTTCTTTCCCAGGACTAGATCCACCAAAAACACAAATATTTCTTATTTGATGACTTGAGGAACTTGCCATTTCTACACAATTCTGTATTTGTTGAATGTATGGGTTGAGTAGAAATGAAAGGAAGGAAAAGAGGGTTTTATAGATGAGAAATTAGAAAGGCAATCATAACACCTATATATAGGCCAGCTGGAGTCTCACACTCTCTCTCTCTCTCTTTTTATTTATTTATTTATTTACTTTTGAAAAAAAACATGTGTATGTACAGGTAGTTGTGATTGTGGCTCACATCTTCCCTTGGTTTTACGTCCAAGAACGGCTTAAACGCCCTCTATGGGTCGGGGATAGGCTTCCCATCCAGTTTTCTTAAAAACTGGCAAACAGGGTCTTTTTTAGTCAGATTCCCAAGACTAAGTCGATCATGTTCTTTATGAAATAGTGGCCATAAATTATGAATTGCATGATGTACATCTCCACTAGGATGCGTCTCAAGAGTCAATAGAAGATTATCTAAAGACTCCTTACTCAGGCCATCCTTAATGAATTGTATTTTATCTTCACGGTTTATAGATACCATTCCTAAAGAACGACATTGTGTATTACAAGTCCATCTAGCACATCGATGGCAGACTTCTAGTCGTTTTGCACGACGCTTCTTTGCAAAAGTGCTTTTACCTGTTCCAGGCATGTGTGAAATGAAGTTAGAGGACTCACCTGATAATCGGACCTTTGCTTCAATCAACTAGCGAATATCTTCAGGAATTCCATGATTCATTAACAATCTCAATCTTGCACATCTAGCATAGTAAATTTTTGTAATCGTATTCTGAGGTAGAGCGGAAAAATACTTTTTCAATTTTTCAAGATTAGTGTCCATTTTCAAATGAGAATTGGAAGAGAGATTCAAAGAATTGCACAAATATATACACAAATATCAGTTATTATGGGAAACTAAAAGAACCAACTTAAGTCACGGAGTAACGTTGTCCACCATTTGACCGGGGTGAGAGAAACTAGCAAAAATCACTCAAAAAGAAACACAAAAACAATGTAAGAAAAACAAAATAATCAACCTTTATCTACAAGATCATTCAAACCAGTTGATTCATTTTCACTAGGAAAATTATCAAAGTAAGCTTTCAAACGATGTCCATTTTCCTTAAAAACATTGTCATTCATTGAATTCTCAATATCATAGGCCCCATAAGGATTGATCCAACTTGGTTTTAGCTCTTTAGGGAATGCATAGAGTTGAGAATTATAAAACAAAACTTTTTGACCAGTATCAATGTTTTGACAATTTTCACAAGTTTTGCAGAATGCATGCGTGTCCTTGAACATGGTGGGCTAATAAAATCCATTATGAAAGATTTTTGCAGCTGTCTTTTTTGACGAGAAATAACTTCCACATGCTTCAGAATGACAAAGTTTAATGACAGTACTTACCTCATTGTCGGGAATGAATCTTTGAAATATTTGATCAGGACAATATTGGAATAAGTTAGGGTCATCACAATAAAAGCTCTTCACTTCGTTCAAAAACTTTTCTTTGTCTTGAGTACTCCAATCAGCTGGCAAATCTGCTAAAGCAAGAAAATTAATATTTTTATCATACCAAGGCATTGGACTAAGAGAAAGTAAGGATTCCTTAGGAAAGTAATCATCGATTGGTGTGATGTTAGATGTCGAATCTATTGTCACTATTGACAAAAGATTCGCATCAACATTTTCGGTGCTTGTTTCATCCGTGATTTCTTCCTCAGAATAAATCATTTGCAAATCTTCAGATTCATCCAATTCATTTTTACTTAAAGTAGATTCAAGTTGATCATAAACTAATTCGTCAATATGATCTACTTCTTGTAAATCATTATCATCTCAGGTTGCTTGCAAATGTTGAAAATATTCATTTCCAATGTCATGTTTCCAAATGATAGCTTCATCAATCCATTCCTACAATTAATCAATGTGTGAGAAGTTGCAAGAAATGGACGTCCTAAAATAACAGGAAATGAATTACATGCTTCAATAGGTTCTGTGTCCAAGACAATAAAATTCACAGGATAAATGAATTTATCGACTTGTACTAACACATCTTCAATTAGTCCTCTAAGCACCTTTACAGATCTATCGGCAAGTAAAAGAGATATAGAAGTTGGTTTTAACTCACCTAGATTGAGACTCTGAAAAACTGAATATGGAAGTAAATTCACACTAGCTCCGAGATCAAGTAAAGCTCTTTCAATTTTATGTTCTCCAATAAAGCAAGAAATTGTAGGACAACCAGGGTCTTTATATTTTAAAGCATTATTGTTCTGAATAATAGCACTTACTTGTTCAGCTAAGAAGACTTTCTTTTTCACATTCAGTTTCCTCTTCACAGTGCATAGATCTTTTAAAAATTTAGCATAGGAAGGAACCTGTTTAATAGCATCCAACAAAGGTATATTGATTCTTACCTATTTGAAAATTTCAAGAATTTCAGAGTTGTGATTGACTTTCCTTTGTTTGGTCATGGCATGAGGAAATGAAAGTGTTGGCGGTGAATCAGTCGTTTCTTTGCAATTTTCAAATTCAACCCCTTCCTTACCCTCAGAGATTAACTCATCATCTTTCTCATAAGGTTCAATAGAGAGTTTTTCAATAACCTTACCACTACGCAGAGTAGTGACTGATTTGACTTGATCCATGTGTTGGCTTCCGGAACTACTTACATTTGCATTGTATTGCCCCTTAGGATTTTGTTGTGGTTGAGATGGAAACTTACCTTTCTCTTGGAAACTGAGAGCAAATGTTAATTTTGCAAGAGTATTGATTGTCTCTTGCTTTTCAATGAATGCATACAATGTTTCCTCAAGATTTCTTCTAGAAGGTGTAGCATAAGAAGGTGCATATCCATGAGAATTTTGGAAATTGTGGTGTGCTTGAAACGGTGGTTGTGAAGTTTGTGCATTGTTGTTCTCACTCTTCCGACTAAAATTTGGGTGATTTCTCCAACCAGGGTTATATGTTTGAGAGTATGGGTTGTGGTTGGCCCTTTGGAAACTGTTTAAAGCATGGGCTTGTTCATGGAGACATTCCTTAAAAGAAGGCAACGTTAGACAATCGTTGGTTGAGTGTTCATTTGTTTCACAAATTGGACACACAATGTTTTCAACAGATTTTAATTGACCACTCTTTTTCAATTCTAGTGCCTCAACTTTTCTAGCTAAAGATGCAAACTTGGCTTGAAGGTCATGATCTTCCCTAAGGTTGTACATACCTCCACTAGATGTATGAGGTTGAGTTTTACTCGGTTTCTCATAAGTACCCACGGTGTCCCAATTTTGAGCATTTTCAGCTAACAAGTCTAAGTACTCCATTGCTTCATCAGGGTCTTTATCTTCAAAAGTTCCATTGCACATCAATTCAACCATTTGCCTATCTTTAGGTGTTAACCCTTCATAGAAATGTGAAACCAATCTCCATGTTTCAAAACCATGATGAGGGCAAGTACTAAGCAAGTCTCGATACCTATCCCAACATTGGTAAAATGTTTCTCCTGGTTTTTGAGTGAAAGTGGTGATTTGTCTCTTGAAAGAGTTTGTTCTATGAGATGGGAAAAACTTCTTCAAAAACTGTTGTTGCATTTCATCCCAAGCACGAATGGATCCTGGTCTTAAATTTTGTAGCCATGTTTTAGCTTTATCTTTTAACTGTTGTTGCATTTTATCCCAAGCACGAATAGATCCTGGTCTCAAATTTTGTAGCCATGTTTTAGCTTTATCTTTTAATGAAAAAGGAAAAAGCTTTAGTTTGATGAGGACTAAATTGAAACAAATAAAGAGAAAAAGGTTGAAATTGACTAAAAATAAAAAAATAAAGGTCCAATAACCAATCTAAAAAAAAATAGAGAAATTAAAGGACTTATTTTGAAACATAAAAATTCTATTTAAATAAAACAATATATTTTAGGCAAAAGAGTCATTTTATAGTAAAAATCAAGAAAAAAAAGAGGTCAAACACCAAAAAGATATAATTTTAGTATATGACCAATACCTTTTTCTTCTTAATGAGGTTTGCAACTTTGTCTTATTTTTTTCAAAGTTTTGGCTCGACTTTGACCTTTTTTTCTCTTTCCCACACTTGTAAAAAGAGACCAAATAACACATTATTTCCCTCCCTTGCATGTGTACTACATTCTTAATAATAAAAAAAAATGCATGTGTTTAACCCTCAAAATCACTACAAAATTAGTGTAAAGAAGGCAACACAACCATGCTTGGCCAAAATATACAACTATAATGGGAGTTTGAGATTGACCCAAAAGAATTGTTGGTCATGAACATTCCACCAAGAAAGGCTCTAAAAGCTTCATTATTGTCCATAAATAGAGGGGTAAAGCAAGAAACAATATAAGCCACCTTAAAGAGAAAATACCAAGTTAGAAATATAGAGAAGAAAAGAAGAGTTTGAGCTAAGAAAAGAGATTCATAAGATGAATTGAAAGAAAAGGGAAGAAATGGAAAGAAAAGGAGAGAGAAAAAATCAAAGCCCAAAAAAACTCAAAGCAGAAGTGTTGTGAACCAACAAGTAGCAGGAGGAAAAAAGAAAAAAAAAAGGAGAAGAAAGAGAAAATAAGTAAAAAACCAAGGAGAGAAAAGCTTAAAGCAGAGAGAGAAAACACTTGAAAACCATACAATCACTATTACATCATCGTCCTTGTCAATATAACATCTCCTCCCTTAAACCAGCCCTAAAGTGAGACAAATCCTTCTTTTTTTCTTTTCCAGTGGGGTTTTTGTATTTTTTTTTCTATACACAAATGAAAATAACACACAATGCACTATTCATACATGATTACTATTTATCTATGCATTTTTATTTTAGTTTTGTTCACTTCGCAGTCACATTAGCTTTGTTTTATAAAATTGTATTCTTACCTTTTTACATATGCATATACTTGTAATAAAATATTTTTTTAAAGTAGGTTATTATTCATTCATGTAATTTATCATTTTACTTTTATGTTATTTTATTTTTTATTATTGGTTTTATATTAGTATTAGTTATACTTCATAAAATATACTTTCATATGTGTATGTGTGTGTAAACATTTATTTTCAAAAAAGCAAACAACAAAAACAATATTGATGAGTTTTCATCAAGTTATCATTATTTTTATTATTATTAATCTTGGGTTCTAATAATTATGCCAAAGTGTCTCTTAGTTTTTAAAAACCAACATAAGCATAGCACATTTTTCTTTAAAACCTTAAAACTAGTTCAATAACAAGACAACGAGTGGTTGCTAAGTTAGCATCATGCTTTAAAGACTTGATTTAAATGGTTAGGTCAATATATCTCCTAGTTTTAGCAACGAATATAGACCTAGCACAACATTTTTAAAATAAATAACTAGGTTAATAATAAGTACACAAGTCTCTTTTGAGTAGGGACCAATATGGAACGAGTCTAAAATTATTTTCATCTTCTTCTTTTTTTATCATAGTGATAAAAAGGTAAAGAAATATTTATAAATAAAAAAATAAAGTGTTGTGAGACTTTTGATTTAGAGCCCGAGGCTAACTTAAAAAATATCATTCAATAATAAATAACTTGCGAATAAGCTCAAAAAATAATTTAGATAGTTAATGGCATGCATAAATTAAATTTAGGAGAGAACACATAACAAAAGTAAAAGTGATTTTTATCTTCTCTTAGTCATAACCAATAACTTACTTAAATATTTGAAATTAATGTATTTTTTAGGATTATTTGTTCTTTAAAAATCTAGGTGATGACTTCATTTTTTATATTTCCCTTTAATTTTTAGAGATTCTCATTCATGTTTAGTATGACAATCATGATAACAATAAAAAATATAAATTAACTAATCATCAATACTAAATTCCAATCAATACAATATCAAATAAAATAAATAATAAAATTAATGATGAAAATAAAAAAAATCTAATAAAAGGAAAATTGTGTGAATAAATGATGATTTCTCTCATATTTTACTGTGAAAGATTTATTTTTTTTAATTTAATATTCCCTGTCAAAACAATAGAATTAAAAAACAAAAAAAAAAGAGTTTGATGTGAAGAAAGCCCATGTGGATTCTTGAATAATTTCGACCTCGTGTCTTTTAGGCCACGTGACTATGCCTCTAAAATTCTTGGAAAATATTGGAAGGACGTATATTAAATTCTTGAATAATTTAATATCCCTTGCCAAATGATTGCCAGCTTTGGCTTCCCAGGGATTAGGCTAGCAATGCCAGTCTATCATCATTTGATAATTTCATCCAAAACCTACCAGTCTATTTGTCATCTGGTTGCTCGTTCTAATGGATGATTTGTTGGCTTTTTGCCTCCCATTTCCCACTTCTCACGTTTGAAGTTCGATTTTTGTATTCTTTTTGAGCAAATGATCAATATTTACCAGCTCTCTTAGCTATCAAGACAACACACTTATCATCCTAGTAGTGAAGATGTAATAATAATTATACTCCAAATGGCAGCAAGGATGTCTTTTCAAGTTGAATTCGATGATGAGCCTGGCAACAAGGGGATCCATCAGGCATGGCTACTGATTTCCAGCATAGTGAAGTTTATAAAAGGAGGGGACCTCATCAAAATGCCCTTGAAACCAAACAGACAACTTTTTCTGGATTAAGGTGGCCTACCATGCAAGAACCCTTTTCCCTTGAAAGTCTGGTCCTTCTATTATCTGGGAAGCCTGGATAACTGCAGATAATTTATTGTCCTTTTTGTTTTTCCGACAGATCCCTTTGACTACTGTGGTATTGCTGGTTCAATTGAAGAAGGTTGCCGTATCCACACAGAACCAAAAGGCTAGACCTCCTCACGGAACAACCTTTTGAACAAAGTGATACAGCAAATATTGATGCTTTTGATGTTGCAATCACTGTAAAGGTAATGGGAGTACAAATACATGAGCACAGCTTTCGAACAAAGTGAAGCATTAAGGACTCAAAATAGAAGCAAAGTTTATGCATGCATAAGCACTCAGCAGCCATCGACGTTTAAAAGAGATGAAGACATAATTAGTGATAGAGAGCATCCATCAATGGACGGCATTGCAAAAGCGAATTAATGTACACCTGTATGATCTTATCCAGTGGAGAACAAAATAGCCCTTTCTTTTCTTTTCCTTGAGACACATGTTGCTTCATATATTGATGCTATCTAGGTTTCATTTTTCGGGTCAGCATTTTTATCATCATTGTAGGGATTGGATAATGGATACTCGTGCATGGATATGTCACTGCCCCCTGTCAAAACCAAGTGAAAATTGATATATCTGGGTGATGCCCAGCAAATTTGAAACTATCAGTATCTCAAAACATTATTTTAGAGGATTAGGGTTTGTTTAGTGAGTGTTGAATGTCATAAGACGTTCGATTTAGGATAAGGTTCCCTCGTGCTTCAGACTAGAGCTATCAAGAGCAGCGTCTCTGAAATTAGCACTAGCCTAAACATTTTCTGGTGAGAGCAGGGAAAGATATCAACTATTCTAGCAAATTATCACTACAAGAAACATGATGCTACGAAACTGCATAGTGAAAAGCTGGCTCATCTCCCCCATTTGGTTTGGTACGAAAAGATATTAAATTGATTTTTTTAAGTGTTTTTCTATTATTTTGATGTATTTTTAATTAAAAAACAATCACCTCAGCTAGATTAAATTGCAGCTTCCAGGCTCAGCTTGAAGATAATATCATGCTTCCTTTCCTCTACATGATATCCGTCTTCTTTCACAGCTCGCAACAACAGAGAACTTTTCAAGATAAAAGATCTTGTTGTTCAAACTTTGGAGAAGTTTTTTCTCCTCTGGAATACATTTCAGCAACTCAACCCGGTTTACTATAAAGTTTACCTCCTGCTAATGCCTTGTATATGTGCGTGTCATAATAATACCAAAATGTACCAGCGGGGAGATTTTCGTTCCATGAAACCCACTGGCAGTTTCATATACAGGAGAAAATCCATGGGAGAAGAAACTTGGATACTGAAAATGCAGGAGCAGAAAAGGCCCAGATCCCATGGTTTACTTCTCGATGCAACATTTGTCTCTCTCTTGCTAACCAATAAAAGAGTGTAAAGCTAACTCCAGTCCTCTTGAAAATTGCTAAATATTTGCAGCAAAATGATAGACAGTTCGATCAGTAAAGCATTTGATAATTGATGAGAAAACTAGAATTTGATTTTGTGGCCATTGAAACTCTTGCTATAGCAATTGGAGATACAAAGTGGAAGTTCTATCATGCATGTTTCCCAAATGCCATAGAAGAGCATAACTTTTAATCTACCTCAATTTTCAAAGAAATTTCGACAACGCTGATAAAATTGCAGTGCTTATATATTATACTAGGAGGGAACGAGAAAGCAACTAATTTCTGTAACTGAAATTCAGCTGGACGTATTATGCAAAACATCCACGGAAAGTCATTCAAGTATAACCGTTGAAGTATGGCCTATGCAGAGATTCTCGTCGTTGTTCCCAATTAAATGGTGAAGAAGCACACCTGCTGCAACACTGACATTCAAGCTCTCCACGGCCAAAAAGGAACCAAACTCTGCAATAGAGCACTCAAGATTTATTTCTTCACCTTCCACTTCATCACCTCCCACAGTTGCATCCACAGGAGTGTTTCCAGGGTTCCGAACGAATTGAGTACATGATCTCTCTCCACTAATGGCCTCAAACCAGTGCCCTCGCTGCCCAAAACAAGAATTGTGGGTTGACCAGGCAAAACCTCATTCAGGGGAACAGCTTTTGAAGAAACAGAACCACCAAGAACTCGCCATCCATTTTCAGTTGATGATGCTAAGAACTGCATCCTATTCTTGCAAAACCTAAGCTCCATGAGTTCAAGTGAACCTGCACTTGCTTTGCTCACAACTCCACTCAATAGAGCTGAATTTTTTGCACATAGCACCACCTCTGAAGCCCCAAAGAAGTAAACAGTCCTGATAATTGCCCCCAGATTATGAGGATCTGTAACCTCATCCAAGGCTGGCCAAAAAAAACCTTTTTCTTCACCGTGTAAAACAGCATCTAATTCCTGTATTTTAACCATCTCCAGTGGAGATATATCAAGCACCCTTGATCGGGACGATTATCAACAATCATATTAAGATCATGCTCTGAAACTTCCTTTGTGCTTAATCCAGTTTTCTTAGCCATCCACAACACTTTCTCAAACCTATTCTTGTCCTTTTTCTTCCTATTATTGCCACTCAAATCCAACCCTTCTTGAATATACAATGCATAGAATTCTCTTCTTCTAGCTGACAAAGCAGCCAAAACAGGACCCACCCCATAAACCCCTTCACCAACAATCTTCGGAACAGTCGATTCTGTATCCTCTTTCCATGTCTTTCTTCCCCGATTCTCCTCTTATCCTATGAAACTCAGGCTTCTCAGCCCGGCCTTTCAAGCCCACCATTCCTCTGAACCTATTGTTTATCTTATCCCATCTTGGATCACCAACAACCTCTAGTTCCTCTTCTGCTCCTCCTCCTTCAACACTATCTTCCCTTTCATTGTAACCATAACCACTTAGCTTGTCCTTAACAACACCTACCACTCTCCTAGTACTTTCTTTATTCCCCACCGCATGACTATTATTTTTCCCAGGAACAGCTTCTGCCAAATCTTCCCAAGAAGATCGATCAGTTTCTCCGACAGCCAATTTTTCTAATCTTTTCTTAGACTCCTCCCAAGATAAGTAGCCAGTTTCCGCAACAGTCCCTTTCTCTAACCTCTTCCCCGATTCCACCTAGGAAGGGCCACCACCGACTTTCTCCAACCCTTTTGCTGCCTTAACTTTCTTAGAATTTAACCAAGCAAGTGACTTTCCAACTCTCACAACATCACTCCCTTCACCAACTCTCAGCGAAAACAACCTAGAGAAACTTCTAGCAGAACAATGCACTACACTTCTAATTCTAAACCCGCCTGAAAAACTTCTGGCTCTAGCCATCCCACCCGTTTTTATGAACTTCCACTGAAATCCAGTATCAGTTTTTGTTGGTCTCAGAAAGTTGAAAACTTTATTGGATTTGTGATCAAACCCATGTGAAAGTGTTGTAAAGTGGACACAGAGAGGGTTTTGAATGAGACGTGATTTTTCAAAGACTGAGGTTTTAGACATTTGGGTTTTAGAGAAACCCTGGTAGCCAAGGAAAATGCTTTGCCCTTTTGTTAGATTAGAATACATTGTTTTCATTGAAACTCTGAAAGAATTGAAAGCAACAACAAACAATTCAAAGAGCAAATACCTGGAGGATGGATTCAACACAAAAGCTCTTTATTGTTTAAGCCTAATAACTCCCTTCATCTCCTTTTTTTTCTCAGCCTCGAACAAGGCCAACACTTAAAATATTTTTTATTTAAAAATATATAAAAATAATTTTTAATTTTTTTAAATTTATTTTTCTATTAATATATTAAAATAACTCAAAAATAAAACAAAATATTTTATTTTTAACAAATAATTATATGGATCGTACTCTCAAACAATAATAGAGTAATAATCTTCAATATTGATGACATGAGTTTGTATAATAAGCAATTTACTTTTCTAATGACGTAAATATTTTTTCATTTTAATTACAATATGTTTAGAATTCTCGTAATTGAATTCATTTAAATTTTTTTAATAGAATCTCATATTTAAAGCTCTCTTTAATTGTTAAAAATTGAATTTAAAATAAAATTCAAACTCTAAAAATATTACAAAAGTAAAGGAAAGGTCAAAACCTCTTATTTATAATTTCAAAAAAAAAATTAATATTGAAATTAGCTATCCAAGAATACTCATTTAGCACTTTATTAATGAAATAAAAATCATAAAAAAAAGATTAATAAAAAAAAACTTAAACATTTCAAAAATATAAATAAATAAAACAAGAACATGATCTTAATCTAAAAACCAAAATACCTAAATGCATGACAAATGACTCCTTTTATAGGTTAAAATTTGAAACTATTGATTTTGATGACTAATTATTAAGTGGTTGACCACCTCTTGACTTTATGACAATCCTTATCTTCTTGGCCGAATAAAACGTTATTGATAATATCAGAATTTGAACAGATAATTTTCATGAAAGTTGACATAATTAAAAGATTGATGTATTCTTCCAAATGTAGAAATGTCATAGTAATAAATAACCCGACAAGGCCGAGGTTGAACCACAGGGAGGTTAATGACACGAAAAAATTGATGTCTTCTCCCAAGTACATGAGTGTCAAAATAATAAATAACCCGGCAAAACCGGAGTTAAACCACAAGAAGGTTAACTATATAAATTATAAATGATGATGATGATGATGACGACGACGATGTCATCTTTGAGATATAAGATTAATGAAATGATTAAATAAAGATAAAATAATTATCAATGTTAGAAAATCCATTAATAATATTTCAAACAATTATAGTATAAACTATTTTTATTATTCAACTAAAAATCATATACAAAGAAGGTTTCAATTAGATTATAAATTGTTAGCATAATTACATTAGTTATTTTATTTAATTAATGCTAATATTTGTAAATATTGTCAGGTATTCATGATTATAACTTATGTTAACAACAAATCAAGTTCCTTTCATAGCACAAGTGTTGATAATACCATACAGTTGAGCTATGAAAGTACCAAGTATTTATTGTACCAAGTGTTATATAACACAAATCTAGATTAACCATTTAACAAGTAAAATATTAAAAGTGAATAAGATAATAAATACAAAACATGTTAGTATCAAACATTAAGATCCATGTTTATACTATACTTATTCTTACGCCATTAGTGTAACTTTTTCACCTTGACATAGTAAACTTATCTAGACATAATAAAATAGAGAAACATAAATAAACAAGATAAGAACATAAATAAGATAAAAATTAACTAAGTAAAGGAAATGAAGTGAGAAGCATAAATAAGATATTAATATAAGCAAAACTTAAACATTGTAATAAAGAGAGAGTAAGAACATGATCTTGATCTAAAAATCAAGATGCTTAAATGAATGGCAAATGCCTTATTTTTATAGGTCAAAATTAAAAATTATTGATTATTGACTAATTGTTGAATGAGTGGCTACATCTTGACTTGGTGACAATCTTTATCTTCTTGTTTGAATGAAACATCATTGCTAACATCAGAATTTGAACAAACTTGCCTCATGAAAGTTCTAGAAAATTGTGTTAGCTTTCCAATAAGAAAAATTGAGGTCATTTGGACTTCTAAAACTCGAGATATGGGCTAAACACTGAACAGTATCTGAGTTTTAATACAGATTCAAACTTCTCTGTTGTTGCTAAGATTTGGACTTCCAAACAATATAATTATGTTTTGCATAATTATGCATATTTTAGGCCTATGTCTTAGCTTTCTAACATATAAATCAAATTAAAATCCAAGACCTATAACTCCAAATATAAGTCAATGACTAAACAGTGTTCTAGTTTAGACCAAACCAGCATTACACTCTCTTTGTCTTCTCAATTTTAGTAGTTGAACTCATCAATCAATCCTTTGATTTATGTGATAGGCCTACATTTAAGATGAATATTTAACATAAATTAAAGGTATCTTATAGTATCAGACTTATTATTATAAAATATGCTTTGCTTAAGGAGTTATTAATACTTCAAGTGCAAAATGTTGATATAAAACCTTGATAAAAATGCACTTTTAAGTACTAATTAGTTAACTATATAAATAAAAAATAATATATATATATATATATATTAATGAAAGAAAGAGTTTATGAGAATTTTATAGGATATTGATGTAAGGATAAAACAACGATAAAACAATTGTCAATGTTAGAGGATCCATTAATGGTATTTCAAATAAGTATAATATAAATTTTTTTCATTACTCAACTGGAAACCACACACAAAGGAGGTTCTAATTGGATGGTTTGTTATTAATAGCTCATTATAAATTATTAATATAATCATATTAATTATCTTATTTAAGTAACACCAAACTTTTAAATATTATCGAGAATTTCTGATGCTAACTTATGTTAACAACAAATCAAGTTCTTTTCATAGCACAAGTGTAGGTTATACCATACGGTTGCTATGAAAGTGTCAAGCATTTGTTATGCCAAGTGTTATACAATACAAATCTAAATTAACCATTTAACAAGGTATTAAGAATTAATAAGATAAAAATAATAAGACATGTTAATAGCAAACTTTCTTGGATGTAAGTATTAAAGTCCATATTGAGTTTATATTATATATATCCTAACACCATTAATGAAATCTTTTCACCTTGACATATTAAATTTAGCTAAATATTATGAAGAAAAGAAACATAAATAAACAAGATGATAACATAATTATATAAGTATAGAAAGGAAATGAAATGAAAAGCATAAATAAGATATTAATGAAACTAGAATATGAAATAAAACTAGAATATTAAAACTACAAAGAAATAAAACAAGTGAGGAAATGATCTTGATCTGAAAATCAAGATACCTAAATGCATGGCAAATGCCTCCTTTTATAGGCCAAAATTCAGAACTATTGATTTGATGACTGGTTGTTGAGTGGGTGGCCACCTCCTGATTTGATAATAATCCTTATCTTCTTGTATGCAAAAAACATCATTACTAACATTAGAATTTGGATAGACTGTCTTCATGAAAGTTCTAGAAAATTGTCTTAGCTTTCCAAAAAAATTGATGTATTTAGACTTCTAGAACTCAAAATATGGGCTGAACACTGAACAGTATCTGGGTGCAGGACAAATTCTGTCTTTTTCGTTTTTCTACATTGAACTTAAAAATGGCCTTTTTGAATCTTAGACTCTTCATGAAAGTTTTAGGCCTATGTCTTAGCTTTCCATTCATATAGGACCAGACCTAAATCCAAGCTTTATAGCTCCAAGTATGATCCAATAATCGAATGGTGTTTTAGTTTGAACTAAACGAATATTTCTTTTCTGAACTTAGCCCTCTCTTGTTTTCTCAATTTCAGTAGTTAAACTTATTAATCAATCATTTGATTTATGAGATAAGCCTGCATTTAAGATGAATATTTACCATAAATTAATAGTACCTTATATTATCAGACTTGTTATTATGAAACATGCTAGTGATGATATAAAATCTTAATAAAAATACACTATTAAATATTAATCAAAAGTTATGGGAAATTATCTCAGCTTTTTCAATAAAAAAATAATCGGTATATTTGGACTTTTAGAACTCGAAATATGGGCTGAACACTGAACATTGTTTGAGTTGCAGGACAGATTCAGACTTTTCTTTTGATGTTAAGATTTGAACTTCGAAATGGCAGAATTGAGTCTTAGACTCTATTAATGTGTTAGGATATATCTTAGCTTTCTAGCCATATAAACCAAACTGAAATCCAAGATCTATAGCTCTAGATATGACCCAATGACTAAATGGGGGTCCAGTTTGAATTGAATTAGCATCTCTTTTCTAAACTTAGCATTTTATTTGTCTTTTCACTTTCAATAGTTAATCGTATCAATCAATTCTTTGAACTGTGAGATATGTTTGCATTTAAAATGAGCATTTACCATAAATTAAAGTTATCTTATATTATCAGACTTATTATTATAAAACATGCTTAAGTTAGAGAATTTAATGATACTTGAAATGCAATATGATGATATAAAACCTTAATGAGAATACACTTTTAAGTACTAATCAACTCCGTCCCTAATTTTATCTCATTTCAAAAGCATTTTGGGCTTATCACGCAATCACTTTTGTCAACTTTCAAACCTCTGCCTCTTTCCTTCACACATAAAAGCAACCAAACCCTATATCCTTATTCTCACACTTCAATAAATACTCCTTCATTTAGAGAAAAAGAAAGAATTATCCCTCTAAGAGCATACTCTCTTAACAAACACATGTTACTCCTTTTGTTTCCCCTATTTTTCTTCCAAACAAACATCTCTAGTTGAATTATCCTTATAAGAGCAAATCCAATCATCATCACCATCACATGACTTTGATCCTCATCATAATCAATGAAGGATAAATTATTAATTTTCAGGTCACATATTAATATTTATATATTTAGATGATAACAATTGAATGAAAATGAATTAATGATATGCTAGGTTGAGGATAAGTTTAAAAATGTTTTATATAAAAATCACATCAACAAGCATGAAGAACTAAAGAAATGGTAAGAACATAGACATCACCAAATATTACTTTTATATTTAATGGTAAGTAGACCAAATATTATTTTTAGTGTTTGTCTATGTATATATTTTTAAGCATCTCCTAAAGAATACCATATTAGTGCAAAAAAATGAATTTTTGATATTTGCATGGTACAATTAATTTTAAGCATCTCCTAAAGAATACCATATTAGTGCTATAAAATGAATTTTTGATATTTGCATGGTACAATTAATTTAGGGTTGTGGTCTCTAAAAGGAAGTAATTTGAGTTTGATTTGCTTTTCAGATGTTAATTTTACTAGGTCTAAGGTTGATAGAAAAAGTAATAGTGCAATATGTCATTCTTTAGGATTATTACTAGTGCCTTGGGTAAGTAAGAAACAAAACTTAGTAGCCCAATCTACAACTTAAACATAATATATATCAGCTAGTTGTTGTTGTGCACAAAACTTATAAATGACATAAACCTTAAAAGACTTTGGACTTAATATTGATTATATATCTATTAAACATTATAACACTAGTGCAATAAGTTTATCTAAGAATCCTATACAATACTCAAGTACAAAATATATAGAAGTGAGACATTATTTTCTAAGAGATTACACGATGAAGGGTGATATTGTACTTGAGTTTGTAAGTGACACGACTAAAAGATTGATGTCTTCTCTCAAGTGCAGGAGTGTCGAAGTAATAAATAACCCGGCAAGACCGGGGTCGAACCACAAGGAGGTTAATTGTACAAATTATAAACGACAATAGTACAACAACAATAA
>NW_011500562.1:119363-124837 GCF_000495115.2 Populus euphratica
AAATTAAAGGTATCTTATGTTATTAGATATATTATTATAAAACATGTTTTAGTTAAGGAGTTATTGATACTTCAAGTGCAAAATGATGATATAAAACCATGATAAAAATGCACTTTTAAGTACTAATCAGTAAGCACAAAACATCAATTAGTACATTTTTTAACAAAGCTTTTAGGTAAGGATTGCTTTTGCAAAATAAGGAGGAATTTAGAATTTCTTCATGCTAATGACATTTCATGTTTTATCTTTGTGTGTACATATTATTAAAAATAAGTTGAACATATTTGAGTGATAAAATATGTACCCTTTAGCGTGAAAATTCTATTTTAACTGTGAAATTCATTATCAATGATTGAACTAATTGATCGATTTGCCATACCAAATCAAATAGGTGACCGGTTGAAATTGAGAAATAGAGTATTTGCTATTATGTGAACAATAAAATTTTGAGGTTTCAGTTAAGTTCAATTTTTTAGTCTATAAGTTGGACAAAAAGGTATAATTGAACTCCTGAAACATATCTAAAAGAAAAAATACAAAAAAAATGTGAATTTTGTGTAAACTGGTCAATTAGTTGAGATAAAGCACTAATAAATTGGTTATTGCCCAAAATTTTAGATTTTGACCCCTTTATCTCTTTGATTTTTGGACTTGATTTTTGCATAAAAAAGAACTTTTTTAATTGTAAAAGAAGGATCAAAAGATAAAATTAGAAAATTTCAAGGCCAAGGTTAAACCGATCGACTATTTTAACTAACTCAATGCAACCGGTCGATCGGTTGCTTGACAATATAAATATTGTTGTCATTTTCCAACAGTGATAGAATCCTTAAATTGAGGAACCCTAACCCTAAACTGAAACCCTATTCTCAAATCACTTACATTCCACCAAACTAAGCTCAATTAGGGTTAATTTCTTAAAGATTCAAGCTATATGGCACCTAAGAAATGTTATAGAGACGTGGAATCAAAGAGAAAACATGCAAATGATCCTGATTTTCCTAAAAGTGGTATTGTAGAGAAGTTTATAATTTTTTTTGCAAATAGTTGAAAGGGGTTTATAAAGTATGTTAAGTGATTTTGGGATTGATACAATCTTTGATTATATGGGTTGGCATAATATGTTTCATTTGAAGAAATTCACATATCCTAAGTTTGTTAAAATGTTATTTGCAAACATGTATATTAATATGGAGCCTAGGATAGTCAGTCATTTATGAAGTAAACAAATTGAATTTAATTGTGAGACTTTAGGTAATATTTTAAGTATAAGCAATGAAAGGCTTATTGTATTTGAGGTTAAATTTATACCCACAATAAGTGATTTTGTGTATGATGAAGTTATAATATAACATACTGGTCAATTGAAATTTTGATTAGTACTTAAAAGTGCATTCTCATTAAGGATTTATGTCATCATATTGCACCTAAAGTATCATTAAATTCCCTAACAAAAGCATGTTTTATATTAGCAAGTCTAAAAATATAATATACCTTTAATTCATGGTAAATATTCATCCTAAATGCAGGTCTATCACATAAATAAAAGGATTGATTGATGAGTTTAAGGATTGAAATTGAAAGGATAAAAAGAAGGCCAAACTTAGCAAAGTGTTGCTGGTGCATTCCAAACTCGAACACCGTTCAGTAATTTGATCATATCTGGAGCTGTAGATATCAGATTTAGGTCCATTTTATATCGATGGAAAGGTAAGACATAGACCTACAACTTTCATATGAAGTCAAAGACTCAGTTCTGCCGTTTTCAAGCCCAAATCTTAGCAACAACGAAGACGTCGGAAGCTGTCCTGCAGCTCAAGCACTATTCGGTTTTTGGCTCATATCTTGAGTTCTAGAAGTCCAAATGAGCTCTGGTTTTTTTTTATGGAAAGCTGAGACAATTGCCCACAGATTCCACAATTCAGTTGGCTATAATTCTGATGTGAGCAATGACGTTTTGGCCAGCCAACAATATCAAAAATCAGCCCACAATATCAAAAAACCAGCAGCCATTAATGTCAAAAACCAGCCACCAAATCAATGGATGCCCACCAATTCTTCAATCAATCAATAGTTCTGAAACTTAGCCTATAAAAGGAGGCATTGTCCATGTATTTAGTCATATTAATTTTCAGATCAAAGTTATCTTCTTGCTTTCTCTCTACATCTTTGTAATGTTCAAGTTTTCTTTTATGCTATAGTAATCTCTTGTTTATGCTCTTTCATTTCCTTTCCTATACTTAGTTAGCTTATATTATGTTTATGTTCTTATATTGTTTATTTGTGTTTTTCTCCTTCTTAATGTTTAGCTAAGTTAATTATGTCAAGGTGAAAAGGTTTCTCTAATGGTGTTAGAATAGGTATAATATAAACTCAACATGAGCTTTAAATGTTTATATCCAAGAAAGATTGTTATTAACATGTTTTATCTTTTTATCTTACTAATTCTTAATACCTTGCTTATTAAATGTTTAATTTAGATTTGTGTTGTATAATATTTGGTACATCAAATGCTTGATCTTTCATAGTTTTCGGCCGAAATCGTTATTATGATAGAAACTTGATTTGTTGTTAACATAAACTAGCAACATGAATGCTTGATGATATTTATAAGTATGGTATTACTTATATAAGATAATTAATATGATCATGTTAGTAATTTATAATGAGCTAATAACGAGAAATCATCCGATTAGAACCTTCTTTGTGTGTGGTTTCTAGTTGAGTAATAAAAAGAGTTTATATTATATTTATTTGAAATACCATTAGTGAATCCTATAACCTTGACATATGTTTTGTTATTGTTTAATCCTTACATCAATATCACATCCCAAAACTTTCTTCAACTCTTTTTCTGTTATTATTCTCTTCAACTCTTTTTCTTTATTTGTAATTTATATAATTCACCTCCCTGTGGTTCGACCCCGGTCTTGCCGGGTTATTTTACTTTGACACTCCTGCACTTGGGATAAGACATCAACTCTTTGATCGTGTCAAATTTGCACCAAATGTGAAGATTAAAAGTCAAGATTTGCTCTTGTGACCTAGGCTTATTCATTGAATCATAATGAAGTAACCTTTATAGATATGTGCTTAATTGACTACATGATTAAAGGTCATCAAATTAACTTATCATATATCATGATAAAAAATATGATCATGACACATGATAAAAATAAAAGTCTTTGCTTTATGGTCAGTGCCTCACCAAGATTTTTTAGTACTTTGAGATTTTGCTGACTGATATGGATAAGAACCCATATTCAAATGAAATGGAAATAGACTCAAGAACCCTTAACAATATGGGATATATACTAAATAATGACAATGCTTGGGTTCAGATTGGTGCTCACGCTAAAAAATAGCATGAGATCTAGGATGGAAGATTACATAACACATATTAAGATAGATGTGAGCTATCTTTTGAGACTATCGCGTGCACATCATTGCTAATCAAAAGTATATGACCGAGAACTTACATAATATCAAGATCATGATAACAAATCTACTTTGTTGATATCCACTATCCTAGGTGATTGTACCAAGAGCATTATTATATTTTCATGATTGTATCTTTTTATGTTTTTGTATTTTCATTTTTCCTTAATTGTAATGGATATTACATTTTGAACATTATAATATGTTTTTGTATTTTATTTCTCTATTGCTTATGGTTTATCATTCTTTTCCTATTACTTTTCATTAATGACAAAGAGGAAGAGAATTGGAAGATTTATGATAATAGATATAAAACATGATTATATGATTAAGAGAGAGAAACATGTATGTATAAATTATTGTTAATTGTTAAAGTCTCCAAGGGACTATATTGCAAAATATAAGGGGAGATTCATCTTTTTATATCTATATGTATACATTAATTGTTATCATAAAAAATAGAAAGATTATTAACCTTGACCTATGAGTCATATTAATATTTATATATTTTGATGATAACAATTAAATGAAAATGGACTAATGATATGCTTAGCTAAGATTAAGTTTAAAAAAGGTTTATACGAAGATCATCAATAAGCATTGTCACACCTGTGCGACGTCGCAGCGATCGTCCACCATCCAGGAAAAATATGAAAATGTGGATGTGATTTCGTTTCAGCAAAATATAAAGAGACAATGAATATGTCTATTATTAGTGAAAATTGAATGGGAGTCGGCACCTAGTATTGTGGTTACTTGGAATCCTAACTGGGTTCAGAGATCATGTACAGAGACTAGTTGCGTAAAGGAAAGGTATTAACACCCCAAATACACTCTACCTATGGTAGACTGCATTGTGTTGTCTATTAAAATTCAAAGTCATGTTTTGTGGTTTTTAAGTTGGTTTGTCTAAAATTCAAGACAAGTCCTTCTTAATAAGAAGGTTATTATCTTCAAATACTATTAAACCTAATTGTTCTATTGTTAAAAAAAATGAAATATCTTAAATACGCATTACATATAATGTCATACCCTAGATACTAAGCAACAAAAAAAAAAAATTTTTGTTGTTTTTGAAATTTTAGCCAATATTCTCTTGACTTTAATAAACTGATTATTAAAGCGAAAATGTATACTAAAATATTGTTTTCGGTGTATGAAAAATACAATATGATTTTTTAGCTTTAAGATATTTGGCTGTATGCATCCATTTTTTTTTTCTTTTTAATTTTTTTGTATTTTTAAAAGTTTTGATGAAAACCGGGTATTTTAATACCGGGTTTGTATTTTTACAGCATAAAAACACTGCTCGATATTAATCAAAATTACATAAAATATGTGGAAAAATGGTAAAAATCCTAAAAACAAGCATTTGAATTTTTTTTTAAAAAAAATGGGTCAGGCTATGCCCAAATACATAGGCTAGGCTGAACCTGGCCCAACTACATGGCCCAGCCCATATGCACAGTAACCAGCTTCTCCCCACCTGCAAAAATGCATTGTGCATGTCTTGCATGGTGAGGGAGAAGTGAAGGAGAAAGAAAATGGCAGAGGGTTTACCTGGAGACACTTCAGTCGTCTAGCAGTAGCCGGTGGTGGCGTGGTGGTCCTAGCGGCAGTAGTTCCAGCGACGACCCTTCTTATTCCCTTTTCTGTATAAAGGTGAGAGTGATTAATACTTAAAAGTGTATTTTTATCAAGGTTTTATATCATCATTTTGCACTTGAAGTATCAATAACTCCTTAACTAAAGCATGTTTTATAATAATATATCTAATAATAAAAGATACCTTTAATTTATGGTAAATGTTCATTTTAAATGTAGGCCTATCACATAAATGAAATGATTGATTGATGAATTTAAGAACTGAAATTGGAAGGACAAAGAGATGGCCAAACTTAGAAAAGAGATGTCGGTGCAATCCAAACCAGAACACTATTTGGTAATTGGGTCATATCTGGAGCTATAGATCTCAGATTTAGGTCTACTTTATATGGATGGAAAGGTAAGACATAGACCTACAATTTTCATATGGA
>NW_011506680.1:0-564 GCF_000495115.2 Populus euphratica
TTTTTACACACACTTTAACATATAATTATGGGTTGCACATTAAATTATTACATTAATTATGTTCTTTTGTTGAAGGTAACAACTAAGGAAAATTGATACTATATAATTTGCAAAAAACAAAAACAAAAACAAAAACAAAAACAAAAACAAATTGATAATATTGATGATAATAAAAACATAGATAAGTTTGGTTTTATAACTTTCCTAACCTAAGCAATTAAGTTTTAAGGGGTGTTCTAATACTTAATACCCTAAAGTCAGCTAACTTGGAAGCTATTAGCCCAAAGCTTATCGCATGGGTTAATGAGAAAAACTTAAGAGAATCAAACATTACACTATCTACGTATTAGTATATGCAACTCGAGTTACTAAACTTGTAGCAGTGTCTCAACACCTAATATCCTAAGACCAATGACATAACTAAAAGATTGATATCTTCTCCCAAGTGCAGGAGTGTCGAAGTAATAAATAACCCGGCAGGACCGGGATCGAACCACAGGAAAGTTAATTGTACAAATTATAAATAACAATAATACAACAACAACAACAACAACAACAACAACA
>NW_011506680.1:592-1914 GCF_000495115.2 Populus euphratica
AACAATAACAACAACAATAATAATACTAATACTAATAATAATAACAATAATAATAATAATAATAATAATAAAGAAAAAGAAGAAGAAGAAGATGAAGATGAGAACTTTGAGATGAAATATTAACGTAAAGATTTAACAACGATAACAATAAATGTCAAGGTTAGAGGATCCACTAATGGTATGTCAAACAAGTATAGTATAAACTCTTATTAGTTAATTGGAAACCACAGACAAAGGAGGTTCCAATCAGAATATACATTGTTAACATGATTACATTAGTCATCTTATTCAATTATTGTTAACATGATTACATTAGTCATCTTATTCAATTAATGCTAATACTTGTAAATCTCGTCAAACATTCATGATTATAACTTATGTTAACAACAAATCAAGTTTCTTTCATAGCTCAGGTGTCGGTTATACCATACAGTATGGGTTATGAAAGTGTCAAGAATTTGTTGTACCAAGTGTTATACAACATAAATCAAGATTAGTTATTTAACAAGCAAAGTATTAAAGAGTGAACAAGATAACAAATATAAAACATGTTAGTATCAAACATTAAAGTCCATATTAAGTTTACACTATACTTATTCTTACACCATTAGTGTAACCTTTTCACCTTGACATAATAAACTTAGCTAGACATAATGAAAGCAAGAAAAATGGATAAACAAAATAAGAACATAAATAAGATAAAAGTTAACTAAGTAAATGAAAGGAAATGAAAGGCATAAACTTGATATTAATGAAAGCAAAGCATAAGCAATACAAAAAAAAATACAAAGAGAGAAAGCAAAAGCATGATCTTGATCTGGAGACCAAAATGCCTAAATGCATGACAAATACCTCCTTTTATAGGCCAAAATTGGGAACTATTGATTTGATGACTAATTGATGAGTGGGTGACCAACTCTTGACTTGGTGACAATCCTTATCTTCTCTTGCCTACCCAAAACATTATTGATAACGTCAAAATTGGAGCCACTTGAAAACATGAAAGTTGTACAGCTTTCTTGTGGAAAAAATTCAGCTCATTTTGACTTCTAGAACTCCAGATATGGCCAAAATACTGAACAGTGCTCGGGCTGGAGGACAGATTCGGGCTTCTTTGTTGTTGCAACAATTTGGACTTGAAAATGACCTTTTTAGATCTTAGGCTCTATATGAAAGTTGTAGGCATATGTCTTACCTTTCCATCCATATAAAATAGAACTAAATCTGAGATCTATAGCTCCAGATATGACCCAATTACCGAACAGTGTTCCGATTTAGATTGCACCGACATCTCTTTTCTAAGTTTGGCCATCTCTTTATCA
>NW_011506663.1:0-1933 GCF_000495115.2 Populus euphratica
AGTGAGTTCAGCTACAACACTGGACCCAAGAATTTTGAATGTAGGTCTGGCTGTAAGGTTGTGTTATAAAAGTATGATAATTAAATAGATTAATTAAAAAAACAAAGAAAAAAAAACCAACAGGAAGAAAAAAACTAATGAAGAAAAAGAAAAAAAATCTGAATTAACTGGGTTGACCCTTCAAAACAGATTAACCCGTCAAACCTGAAATTCGCGTCGTGAAAGTTTGATAACTAAATAGAAAAAAAAATTGACGGGTTAACCCGTCAAGCCCGGGATACGTGTCATGAAAATTTGATAATTAAATGGAAAGAAATTTAACATTAAAAAATTAAACTAAACAAAAAACAATTAATTAAAAAGAAAAAAAAAACAAAGAAACAAGTTCAAAGCAAAACAAAAAAATTCAGGTTAACTCGTCAAACCCGGAATCCGTGTCATAAAAGTCTGATAATTAAAAAAAATTAGCATTAACAAACTAAAATAAAAAAAAATCATTAAAAGAAAAAAAAACACAAAGAAAAAAACCAAAACAAAAACCCCATAAAGGCATAAAAAGCATAAAAAAAAACAACAAAAAATTAAAAACAAAACAGCTTAGTGTTTCACCGTAGACTACATAGTGAAACACTAAACAAATCGGGTTAACTCGTCAAACCAGATTAACCCATTAAACTCGGGATCTATGTTATAAAAATTTGATAACTAAATATAAAAATTAACATTAACAAACTAAATTAAACAAAAAAAATTCATTAAAAGAAAAATACATAAACAAAAAAGCAAAAAAAAAACCCATAAAGGCATAGAAAATGAAAAAAAAAAAAAAACAAAATGGAAAAAACAAAAACAAAAAACAAAATGGAAAAAAAACAAAAAAATGAAAAAAAAAAAGAAAACTAAGAAGACTACTCAGCATTTCATTCTGGACTTGTACAGTGAAACACTGAGCAGTTTTAGTTTATTATTAATGAGTGGATAGGTGGGTCCCCCACACAACGAAATATATATATATATATATATAATGTTTTTTTTGTGTATTTATGTAATTTAAAAATTTGAGTTTAAATAAAAATATTTATGCATACATGTAATCTAATAAATCAAGAATTATACATGTAAATAAACAAACATTAATACTATTTAAAAATAAAACTTAAGAAATCGAGAGATAAATATAAATTTAATCTTGAAAGATAAGATATTTATTTGATTGTATTTGCTAAATGTATTTATTAAAATAATTTTTCTATATTAGTGAATAATAATAAAAATAGAGACATAAATTAAACTGGTCAAATAAAATAAAAGAAATTAGGCAAGGCTGTATATATTGGAAATATTATCCTAGAATGTTTTTTTTTTCACTTTAAAAAATAAAATTCATCCATAAAAAAAGATAAAAAAATTTATAGATAAATAATAAAAAACTTTAAATTTAAATGCATGACTAGAAAAATAATTATGATTTAAAAGAGACTTTTCAAGCAAGAAAAAAAAAGAAAAAAGGGAGTGATAATCAAACATAAATTTAAAAATTAAAAAAAAAACATGAAAAAAAAAAATTTCAAGGCCCGTAAAGGCATAAATAGGTTGCCTTGGTAGGCTAATGAGATTGAGTCTTTTTTGTTGTAACTGGGATAGACGATATATCATTTACCTTATTTTTTAAAAAAGAATTAGATAATGTATTGTCTAATTTGTTAAGCTTTCAATCATTATGGTGACTAAAAAATCATAACTTATGTTTTGATAAAAAACACATATAAAGTATCGCATGAACCGTGATAAGCTCATACACAACCTTAAAAAAACCAAAAACTCCCCTAAAAACTGAAATCAACCTAAATTAAAAAATCAACCTTGAGCCTAAATATGTTTTCTTATAAACTTAAAAGGTGAAAAACACATAGTATGAACTTCTCTCGTTATA
>NW_011506662.1:0-1933 GCF_000495115.2 Populus euphratica
ACAACAACGATAAGAGTCAATCCGATATCAATTTCTTATAGCGTGCTTAATTTATCATTTTCTCCAGATAATGACCATGCATGGGAGGTGGGAGGCTTTTAGAGGAAAAAGCAAGGAGAAGAATGATTTGCTTTTCACAGCCAAGAAATCAAAGCTGTTCCAATTCAAGACTGAGTTAGACATATTCTTGGGTAATAACAAAGGGGAGGTCCCTGATTTCAAGGTCAAAGAAGGCTACAGCAAGAGTTCCTGATCTATACTTCTTGGAGATTCCAATACCATGCTTGCACAAGTAACATTAACAAAACTTATTTATGAAATATGACAATATTGAATAAGTTTAACCAACTCCATCTCCTCATACAGAACAGAACTATATGCAGCGGGCAGGGCCAAAATTAATATAATAAAATATAATATTTTTTAATTTATTGTACATCAGTTATAAAAAAATTAAAAATATATAATGACATTTACATAAGATAAAAGTTGAACAATACCAAATTAAATATTAAATTAAAATGAATAAATTAATTTGATCTTCATAATATATTTATTATTTTAATATAATCTATATATGTGTGTGGCTGAGGCTGTAGTAGAATTACCCCAGATTTCATTACATCATTTACATCAAAACCGATTATTGTTTTAATCAAGAAAGTTGTCTTAATAATTAATATCTCATGCCAGTGCTTTTCTTATTATGTGAACGCAGGTGCATGGAGGACACACCCTCGCGATTATGCCTTCATAGTGGCTCTTGTGGTGGTGATTCTCGACAAGATCAATGCGAATCATGATGGGGACGCGGCCATTAACGGTTTTAGCAATCGATTTCATTACATCATTTACATTAAAACCGATTATTGTTTTAATCAAGAAAGTTGTCTTCATAATTAATATCTCATACCAGTATGTTTCTTATTATGTGAACGCAGGTGCATGGAAGACACACTCTCGCGATTATGCCTAATGTTGACTATGCCTTCATAGTGGCTCTTGTGGTGGTGATTATCGATAGGATCAATGCGAATCATGATGGGGACGCGGCCATTAACGGTTTTATCAATGGATTTGTTTCGTCGGAATAAAAAACACGCTTTGTCGGTAAAAGTCACATACAAAAACTGTCTGTCGTCATTTAGATAGTCGGTAATTTTTCTTTTTGTCTTTAGTTCTGTCAATAAAAAAAAATAAACACCAACAGTCATACAATAAAAAGTACACGTCAGAAACAAATTTTCACTTGAAATATACCGACAGAATAATTTAATTTGTAATAGTTGTAAATCACCAACAAAAAAGTTTCATTAGTGAATGTGGCATAAACAATAAATATTTTGCAACTCTATGTTAAATAATAATGGTCTTTGGTTGTTGGTCTAGATATCAATAATAGTGGTATATATAGTAAATAATTTTCAACTCTCTGTAAAATATCAATTATACAAATAAAATTGTATGAAACATTAAAATATAAAAATAAAGTTAAATAATATTTATCTAAATATTCATTACAAATTTAATGTATTTCCAAAAAAAATTAAACTAGAACAATGTCGGAGATGAATGAGGAGAAGAAGGAGGAGGAGGAGGAAGCTGGTCGCTCCCGGGACCAAATGGCCAAAAAAAAGGCGCATATGTATCACCAATATGTGATCTAATGTCCATAATCATTTGGTTGAGTTATTCATAATTCTTTGAAAGTCGCTCATATTGTTGTTTTAAGGCTATGAACTCCTCAGACTAGGTGCTTGATACTAATTGGAAGCTTCCAACGATTGAGACACTGTGAGCCACCCGTAAGTTCTTGGCCGTAGTATTGGAGAGCCCGTACACCTTCTTTTTATTGGGTTCACTAGATGATCCTACCTCCATCCACAAATCTGGATTGAAATCTGGATGGGTCGAAGAATCATCCCTGTATCTC
>NW_011506664.1:0-1932 GCF_000495115.2 Populus euphratica
TTTCTAATTGAAAAATAAGAGTTTATACTATACTTGTTTGACATACCATTAGTGGATCCTCTAACCTTGACATCTGTGGTTATCATTGTTTAATCCTTACATTAATCTTCCATCTCAAAGTTTTCATCAACTTCTTCTTCTTTATTATTATTATTATTATTATTATTATTATTACTACTATTACTATTACTACTATTACTATTACTATTATTGTTACTATTGTTGTTGTTATTGTATTATTGATATCTATAATTTATACAATTAACCTTCCTGTGGTTTGACCCCGGTCTTGCTGGATTATTTATTACTTCGACACTTCTGCACTTGAGAGAACACATCAATTTTTTAGTCGTGTCATATGTAAAAAACAGTAATTAATAGTGCCATTAGGAAGTGAACAATTCTAGAGCTCTCTAGAAAATGTCGACAGAATTTTTTATTGGTTATTCCCTTTGTAATTGACATGATAAACAATATTTATAATTTACCAATGAATTTTATCGATGACATGTATTCTGTCTGTAATTCCATTGGTAAAAATAACACATCATGATTTTTTTACTTTGTTTTAATTGTTTTTCCCACTATAATTCTCTTGGTAAATGCTAAGGGAAAATTTCCATCAATAAAAGTTGTTGGTAATTTATCGATGAAAATAGTCCCTTGATATTTCTGTGTGTATGTATATCCATTTTGTGGTAATGTTAAAGCTAAAAAAATATTTGATGTTGTGGCATGCAAGTGTTGTATGAATGATCTTTTTAGTTATAACATCTTATTAGATGAGGCAAAGAAACTTTTTGATGAAATATCTCATAAAGGTTTCACTCCTAGTTTAGACCTTGTTTGTTTATTGAAAAGTAATTTTTTTCAGAAAGTAAATTTTTAAAAAGTGAATTATTTTCCAATGTTTGGTAGTGTAATGGAAAATAAGATGAAAAATATTTTTTAGTGTTTGGTTCTATTATAGAAAATGAGCTGAAAAATAACTTATTAATGTCTTATTTTTTTCAAGTTTATTAAAATAATGAGAAACAATTCTTACAAATTAAAAGTTTGAATGAGAATGAAATTGAAAAAAAATATAATTTCATAAATTATCTCAAATAAAATAAATAATAATCAAAATAATAGAGATCAAATCTAAAAAGTAAAAAAATTAAAAGATGAAGAAATTAAAACAATAATAATTACCTTTCCATAAATTATTTCAAATAAAATAAGTAACAACCAAAATAATAAGGATAAAATTTGATCGATAAAAATTTTTAATTAAAAATTGATAAGGAAAAAGCAAATAACAATTATAAAAATGAGGAACAAAGGTAAAATAAAAATTAAATTCTAAGGGATGAAATTGAAAAAAAATATTCAAAACAAAATAAATATAGTAATCAAAAGTTTGAAGACCAAATTTGATATAATTAGCGAATAATATAACATTTCCAAATTTTTCACAACTTGCAGAAAGTGTCTTCCATCCAAAATAAAAGGAAAACACTTTTCTGAAAACTAAGCTAAATTTTCCTTTCATTAGAAAGTGTTTTCTGACATGACCAAAAGATTGATGTCTTCTTCCAAGTTCAAGAGTGTCAAAGTAATAAATAACCCGGCAAGACCGGGATCGAATCACATGGAGGTTAATTGTATAAATTATAGATAATAATAATACAACAACAATAATAACAATAGTAGTAGTAATAATAATAATAATAAAAGTAGTAGTAGTAGTAGTAGTAGTAATAATAATAAAGAAGAAGAAGAAGAATGAGAAGTTGATGAGAAGTTTGAGATAGAAGATTAACATAAAGATTAAACAATGATAACAATAAATGTCAAGGTTAGTGGATCCACTTATGATATTTCAAACAAGTATAGTATAAACTCTTATTACTTAAATAAAAACCACACACAAAAGAGGTTTCAATCAGA
>NW_011506889.1:0-1664 GCF_000495115.2 Populus euphratica
ACAAGCACATCACCATGTCAAAGTCACATGAATGTTTTAGGTCCCAAAAGTCAACGTTGTGGGTTCCATGATAGAGAAGTTCTTATGTTATTGCTGCCTTCTTTTTTAAGAGGATAATAAACCAATTATTCCTTTTGTAATTGGCTATTGGGAGTGTTGTTTTAAATTTTAGACTCTTTAATAAATTAAACTGGTTCATTTGTGATTTATATTTATTTGACTTAAATATTTTTTTTAAATAATATAACTTGATATGTTAAAAAATTAGGTTGAGCTGAGTATAGAATAATTGTTTTTTTAAAGAAGAGAACAAGAATAGAATAAATTTAAGAATGTTTAGTGATTTTAATTATATCTATTTAAATGTGCAAACTTATTGTAGGCTGGTGACTTGATTTTTAAGTAATTAGCAATATTATATATAAAAAAGATAGTTAATTTCCTCCAACATGTTAATCACCTCATTTTTATTTTAACGACAAAAATTGTGAGAGGCTTTATTTGATGTTGTCCAACAATTTTGTCAATATTAATACCAATTTTTATTTTAAGTGATTGTTTAGTAATGTGATTGCTTTTCTAAAAAATTTTCATGTTGAAATAAATCAAAATAATAATTTTTTATTTTAAAAAAAATTATTTTGAAGATTGGCATATCAAAACAATTCAAAACATAAAAAAAATTATTTTTTTATAAAAATTAAAGCTTTTAAAAACATGATAGAAAAAAATTAAAACTTTTAAAAACATGATAGAAACTATATTCCCATCCTTTTCTTAAATATAATAATTTTAGTCATTTTAATAATATGATATATTTTTTAGATAATAATATTGTAAAGTAAGTGTTGCAATTTGAGACATTGCAAAAATTATCATACATATGATATATAAATTTTTTTTATCATTTATAAAACAAATATTTTTTTATTGTCTTTTGTCTTTTCTCTTATGTGTTTTTTTTTATTTACGTGGGGTGTCCGGGCCAGCTTGCGCGTATCACGACCGTGGGGTGTCTGGGCCAGTTTGTGCGCATCACGACTAATTTCCACGACCCACTAAATACCCTGCAAATCTAGTAGGCATGTAAGACACCACGAGGATGACAAGCGTGCATGTGAGAACTCGAATTCAGGTGTAATGAAAGAAGACAAGCTCCTTCCACCGCTAGGCCAAGCCTATCAGTACCCCTCTTATATGTTTTTGATTCTTCGTGTGTGTGTCTGAGTGTATATATATATAGACACACATGCATCAGTCTTGTAATTCACACCACACGATGATTAATTTTTAAAGTTAATTTCTAATGTTAAAGCATAAGGGATGTAAAGTTATGAATACATTTTAGGGCACCGTGAGTTTTTAATTGAGAAGCAAAAAAACATGATCTACACCTAGTAAAATTAAATTATAAAATATATAAACTGATAAACTTAAAAAAGTTGTTTATGCTAATTAAATATTAACTCATTTAGCTATTTTTTATATTAAAAGCAGAAGATCAATACACATACAAATACTTAACCATATTTGTCCATTTTTATTTTATATTTATCATAATTATTTTTTATATTAGAGGTTATTTACTTATACGAGGAATAAATAATCTTTATAATTAAACTGTTCAAATACAATTTATTTATATAATTTATAAAAAAGAGAAA
>NW_011506666.1:0-1930 GCF_000495115.2 Populus euphratica
CCCACTCAGATATTGATCTAGCACTCAGACTGAAATAATAATTAATCTCGGTTTCATCAGACATCTCTCCGAGGCTTCCTCCTGAAAGACAAGCAGACATTCAAAAATGTTTCGAAAAGCAGATTCCACAGCCAGACAGCATGAAGTTCAACATGAAGATGGCTCATTAGATAGTCCCACAAGCGAGCAAGAATCTTCTTCACTGTGAGCCCCAGTTACTTGTCATTGAACAAAAAGAGAAGATATCTTAAATATTGAGCATCTCAGTCCCTTTCCATTCTAGGCTGGTTGTAGCTTAAAACAAAATCGAAGTCCTGTCTCGGGAGCTCAGCTAATTCACTACATCATCAGGGCGCTATTAGCCCTAAATTTGATCTTCCGAGTTTCGTGGCAAGGTCTCTTCATTTAATCTCAGCCGGCAGTGCTCTACGAAATGATGAGTAATCAATTTGGAGAGAACGGCCGAAGACTGTTCATGATTTCACTCCAAACCGTCCGAAGCTCATTTCTCCCTGTCACTCTCCTTCGCTCTCTTGAATGAGCTTAAGAATCCTATTGGATTTCCAATTGGAGGTCTAAATACTCATGAGATATCAAGTTAATCAGTATTCGACCATTCGGATTTGTATAAATTTAACTGACTCTAGAAACTCGTAGAGAGGAAAAATAATTAAATTACAAACAACACAGCAAAGGAAAATAATAAGATTAACATGGAGATGGAAAGACATCTAAGGTTAAAGAAATTGGCATCCTTCAGTGTTCACTCGTACAGCTTTTTTGCTGATTGAGTTCTTGTTGTTTTATCATCTTTCTTCAAACCTTTCTCAACAGTTATCTCATTTTTAGATATAGCTTTAGCAATTGCTTTCATCTTCCGAACATTCTTTGATCTCTTCATTGGTCTTCCCTTTGTCTTTCTGTTTCAAAAGAAGCTCATGATCAAGACAGGGAGAGTAGAAAAAGAAGGGGAAATTAAGCAGGATGCAAAGGGCTGAAAACAAAAACCAAAGGATCAAAATCAGAAGAGGTTTCCGTCTCCTTGGAGGTGAAACTTCAAAATTAAAAATAAAGTACTAGAGCCCTTCAATGTAGAGTTGGAGAGTTTCCATTTGACATATCTAACAGATGCCCATTCCCATGATAATAAATCCGAGCAGCGTACATGCATGCCATAAGAGCAACTTCTAAAACACATGTTTAATCCTAAAACAAACTGTAAAGCACATCTCCAAAATACGAAAAGCTATGAAATTTCATTACAAAAATGCCCATATCCTCTTTTTTATATAGTTAATTGCAGAATTATAACAGCAAAAGCAGTTTATACAAAACAATTATTACAATTTGATATATGCTATGCAGACTATAAACTACAAGCTAGCTTAGTTCAAGTCATAATTAATTATTATAAGCAATTAAGAGAAACCACAAGCTCATTAGCACTGACCTAACAGAAGTAACATGAGCTGGTTTTTGAGCTCCAGACTCTGACGTGTCCATCGCTGCACGTACAATTTTTCAAGCTTCATTTTCTTGGCTTATTATTATTCTTTCTTGGAAACAAAACAGGAGCTATAACAAAATAAAAAAAAAAATATGATGGGTAGAGGTACCTTGAGGAAGATCTGAAACAGTGGGCTCTGTAACGTCCATTGAAACGGCACCGTTCTTCTCCTTCTTCTTGTTTCTGTTTTTCGCCATGGTTGAAGGAGTGTTGAGGGAGTTGAGAGACGGAGAGACTGCAAGGATGGTTAAAAACAAAACCCTAGCTTTTATAAGTGAAAGACCAATGGGCTTTTAGAGTGAAAATAGCCCGACTCAATAACAAAACAGTTTGGGCTAGCTATTACCTGTTTCTTATGGATACCATTCATACACGTCCCGCCATGCTTTCAAAAAATTCATGCTACAAGCAAGTTTGACTCAG
>NW_011506665.1:0-1930 GCF_000495115.2 Populus euphratica
TTGTCGTTATCTATGGGGCTCTCCACTTGAAATCACTATAAGGCAAACCTTTTAATTTGTCAACCCAACCTTGGTTGTCTAGATCTCCTCATTCTTCTTCTTCTACTACTACTAATTTCAAGGGTCTTTGGGTGAACCATAAAAAATTATTAAAAACAGGTTTTTTTATTTCGATATGGCTAAACATCTAGATATACAACAACTGTGTGCAACATCCCATTGCTCCTTTTCCAGTCTTCCTATGATGATTAAGTGTTAAGATAGTTTCAGCTAAAATAGCAGCCACTAGATTGATTTGTGTATTCTCATACTTTACATAAGCAGCAGCGGCCTCCAAGCTCACTACACTAGTCTAGCTTGGGAACAACACAAGGCTAAAAATGCCAAAGGCAATCAATCTCTCTTTTTCTGATCCTGACTTCCTTTCTAGTTCAATACCTATATTCAATATACCATGTATGATAGGATGTAAAGATGCATGCTAAAGCTTTTAAATAATATATCATTCATAGTAAACACAAAAAACAACAATACATAACATCAACAAAAAAAATACCAAGCCTAGTCCAGCAGTCCCTAGTGGAGTCGTCATTATATCGCACATCACTCGTGAGGTATCCGATGGTGATTTTTTTTATTTGTTTTGCTTGATTGGTTCTTTAAAGTTACTGCCTAGTATTATGGTCACTAGGAAACCTAATTGGTTCTTCACATATTCTAAAAGGAACTGGTTGCGTAAAGGAAAGATATTAGCACCTCTAGTACGCCCTACCTAAAGTAAGTTGCTTGGTGTTTGGTTTGCCTTATAATTGCTATAGTGTTGATGTTTTCTAATCCCATTAATTTTTCTAGGTTTGATTCAAACTAAATTCATTAAGATAAAAATCCAAGGAGATTCCATGTGCTTTAAAACACATTTTTCCCTTAGTATTTCAAGATTTTGTGACTCTTAAATTACAAGGAAAAGAGACAAAATTTTAGAAATCTAAAGAAATTTAGGGCGCTTTAAAAGCCTATTTTTACTTTAGTGTTGCATAATCTCACGGCTCGTAAACCATAGAGTTAAAAATTGAAATGTCCTCGATTATAATCAAGGCTTCTTTCAAAAATATATGTTGACTTATTATTCTTAGAAAACTATTTTGGATATTTACCACTAATGGTTTTTTTATCCAAATATTAACAGGGAATATAACAAGTTATTCCCAATAATATTTTCGATATTCATCCCTTTGGGATTTCTATATCCAAATATTAATACTGAATAATAGATGATTTCTCCCTAAAATAAGATTTTTATATTTTTTAGAATATTGTTTAACACCCTTTGGAGTTTTACAAACATGTTGTAAAAGTCCAAAAAAGCAAGAAAATAATTTTTGTATTTAAGAAATCCATGCGAAAACACATTTTCAAAAATATATTCAATATCTTTTATATAAAAAGAACGTTCAAAACATATTAGGGCATTGACAGTATGCAACATATAAAAAAAAAAACAGTTTTTTTTGTATTTTTTTTGTAAAATACACACATCATAGTTAATCATAATTAAAGTCAACAAACCACATATTAATCAAATTCTTAAAACTTTAAAAAATCAGCTATTAAATTTTAGAATATATATAGAAACATGTTTTTATATTTTCACCAGAAATACAACTTGATTTTATTTATCCTTCAGATACTTGACCATATACCAAGTTAAAATATTAAATTCATTTTTTTTTGTCTTTTTAATTTTATAATTCAATAACATACATAACAAAAACTACAAAACACACACAGATTCCTTTTTATTATGTTTTTCTCATACACCTATATGTAATTACAAATAACAAAAATTTAAAATAAAACAAACACATCACACAAATAAAAAAAATTACATAATAGCCCCCTAAAAATCCAAGAAACTGTTGGGAAGGCTTCC
>NW_011506670.1:0-1110 GCF_000495115.2 Populus euphratica
TAAATAGTTTTATCATTTAATTTGAAAAACAAAACCTATATATATCCTATAAAATCATCCACAATCACAATCATATATGTATTACCACTTATGCTTCTAGCTTCAGTTGGTCCAAATAGATCTATATGTAGCAATTTTAAAGGTAATTTAGTAGAAATGTAATTCTTAGTCTTAAAGTATGTTTTTACTTGTTTACCCATTATCACATAACTTTTATTTTTTGAATACAATATGATGGGGATACTTTAACAAGTTTATTTTTGACAAGTTTAGAAAGAATGTCTATGCTTATCCTAGTCTTCTATGCCAAAGAAAACTATAATGAATGCTAGCAATAAAACAATTTTCTATCCTCATGCAAGCATCAATCTTAATCTTATAGACATTTCCTTTTCTATTACCAACAAATATAATATATTTTCAAGGATTAAGCAACATGTATGGTTAAATATAATTTTGTAGCCTTTATCACACAATTGATGAGTGGGTGACCAACTCTTGACTTGGCGACAATTCTTATCTTTTTTAGTCTGAATAAAACGTCATTAATAACGTCAGAATTTGAACAAACCTTACTCATGAAAGTTTTAGGAAATTATCTTAACTTTCTAGGAAAAAAAATTAAGGTCATTTAGATTTCTAGAACTCAAGATATGGGTTGAACACTGAATAAAATCTAGGTTGGAGGACAGATTCAGATTTCTTTATTGTTGCTATAATTTGGACTTGAAAATGGCCTTTTTAAATATTAAACTCTATATGAAAGTTATAGGTCTATGTCTTACCCATCTATCCATATAAATTAAACCTAAATCTGAGATCTACAGCTCCAGATATGACCAAATTACCGAATAGTGTTCCAGTTTGGACTGCACTAGAATCTCTTTTCTAAGTTTGGCCATCTCTTTGTCATTTTAATTTTAGTACTTAAACTCATCAATCAATCCTTTGATTTATGTAATAGGCCTGCATTTAAGATAAATATTTACTATAAATTAAAGGTATCTTATATTATTAGATATGTTATTTGATTAGTACTTAAAAGTGCATTTTTATCAAGGTTTTATATTATCATTTTGCACTTGAAGTATCAATAACTCCTTAACTAAA
>NW_011506670.1:1195-1315 GCF_000495115.2 Populus euphratica
TGTTTGGCCCATATCTAGAGTTCTAGAAGTCCAAATGAGCTGAATTGTTTACCCTAAAAAGCTTAGACAATTTTCTACAACTTTCATGTTTTCAAGTGGTTCTAATTTTGACGTTATCAA
>NW_011506670.1:1714-1927 GCF_000495115.2 Populus euphratica
ATCCTCATTATTTTCAGAAAATATGGCCGAAGAAGATAATCAATCACTTCATAATAAAAATAATGAGAATAACCATGTTATAACACTTAAAGACCATATGAATCCCACAAGAACAAGTGCACCACATACATAATTTTTCCTCCTGATACATCTGATTTTAATTTCAAGCCAAACATTATTCAACTTTTACCTTCCTTTCATGGCTTAGATTTA
>NW_011506668.1:0-461 GCF_000495115.2 Populus euphratica
GTTTTCCCTGCCGATTCTGTATCAGCAGCAACGCAGTTTCCACTGCCGATTTCTCGATCGGCAGCGACGCAGTTTCCGCTGCCAATTTCTACATCGGCAGCGACAAAGTTTTCGCTGCCGATTTCTTGATCTGCAGCAATGCAGTTTCCGCTGCCCATTTCTGCATCGGCAGCGTAGCAGTTTTTGCTACCGATTTCTCAATCGGCAGCGATGCAGTTTCCGCTGCTGATTTCTGCATCTGTAACGAAGCAGTTTCTGCTGCCGATTTCTCGATCGGCAGCGACGTAGTTTTTGCTGTCGATTTCTGCATCGGCAGCGACACAGTTTTCGCTACCGATTTCTGCATCTCCGCGAAGCAGTTCTCGCTGTCGATTTCTGCATCAGCAACGACGTAGTTTGTCATAAAAATAAAATAATAATAATTTTCTTAAGGAGTTGAGAGGGAGGGGTAAAACTAGGTT
>NW_011506668.1:1706-1927 GCF_000495115.2 Populus euphratica
AACGCAGTTTTTGTCTTAAAGATAAAATAATAATAATTTTCTTAAGGAGTTGAGAGGGAGGGGTAAAAACTGGTTTTAGATAGACCAAAACAAGGATAAGAACACATCTAAACCAACCCCCAAACACCCACCTCATTTAATGGGGAGTATAAATATAAGGAGGAAAGAGAAGGTAACCCTAGCTTTTCTCAAAGTTGTTGCAGCTGTATGTCCAGCAGCAT
>NW_011506671.1:0-1926 GCF_000495115.2 Populus euphratica
AAATTATGAAACTCAATTCATAAAATCAATTTAATATCGAAGGATAAAATTAAAAAAAAATTGCTTGAAAAAAGACACAAAAATCAACCTGAATCAACCAACCAAATAATAAGGTTATGAGATAGAAATAACCTCATGAAAAAAAAATTAAAAAAAATTATAAAGTATAATTCTCAATCAAACAAATATTGAATGATAAAATTAAAAAAAAAATTCAACTAAAAAAGGACAAAAAACCTTTGGTCAACCAGCATAACCCGCAACTTGAATTATAAGATTGAGATAACACTATAATAATAATAATAATAATAATAATAATAATAATGTTAAATTCTGAATCAATCCAATATTGAAAGATTAAAATAAAAAAATAAAAAAACCTGAGTCAACTCTACTTAACTTATTAAACTTAGATCAAGAAACTGAGATAACTCCATAAAAAACAAATAAGAAAAATTAAAAAATCAAATTCTCAATAAATCTAATGTTAAAAGATAAAATAAGATAACTGCTCAATTTAAAAAAAGGATAAAAAATATCCGAGTTAACATGACTAACCCATAAAACTCGAAAGTTGAGTTATAAGACCATGATAACTCCTTAAAACATAAATAAAATAAATAACTATAAAAGTCAATTCCCTACCAACTTAATATTAAAAGATGAAGTTAATAATAATAATAATAATAATAATAATAATAATGTCAAAAATAACTTGATTTAACATAGCTAATCCACAAAACTTATGATATGAGTCGTGAGATCAGAAAACTCTATAAAAACCAAATCAAAATAAAGTATGAAGTCTAATACATAATAAATTTAATATTAAATGTTAAAATTAAAAAATATCCTTACAAATATAAGAACAAAAAAAAAACTTGGTTTTTCACTATAGGTCTCCCATGAAAAATCAAGCCTTTTTAATTCTTTTTTATTTCATAATAATAATAATAATAACAACAACAACTAATATTTTGTCCAATCTACAAAACTCACAATACACTAGGTACAGATAAACATGAAAATTAAGGCAAATAACTATTGTTTTTCATCATACAATATAAATATTTTTAATTTAAAAATACATCAAAATATATTTTTAGATTTTTTATTTTTAAGATTAATACATTAAAATTATAAAAAGTATTAAAAAATATCAATTCATTTTTTTTCAATCTAAAAACACTTTTAAATTGCACTCAAACACAAAAAAAAAAAATGAAAAAAAAAGGAAGGAAGAAAGATGCCTTAAAGCCTCTATCTTGAGTTTGTGCAAAGCACTTACCAGGTGATCAAGTCCCTATTAAACCCCAATACTTACATGATTTCTTTCACTAAATATTTCAAGGCACTATCACTGTTCATGCTGCTCATAACCCTGAGCGTTGCTTGCTGTACAAAAAGAACACAGCTTTCCATCACTAATGATCCGGATCCAGGCTCGGAACTCTTAGTTCATTGAAAGCCATGAAATTATGATCCTGGCTTAAAATCCCCCTGTACTCGGGGTAGGGGTAATTTTATTTTATTTTTTAAATTAATATAATGTTTAGATTAATTAATGTATATCTCAACTAATCTTATAAGTTATAAAATTAATAATTATATAAATTTTTAACAACTCTAAAATTTAAAAAATTCAAATTAATAATCTTTCAGATCCGATCAATTTATATCCTATCTAATCATATAAAGTTATAAAATTCATATAATTTTTTAATAATTTTAAAATTTAGAAAGCTCAAACTATCTTTAAGATACAACCAATTTAGCTGGCTAATCATTTAATTTTTGTCCCAGTTGGTGGGGGAGATGCCTTGTATTTTTACAACATGGTATGGAATGGACAAGGTAAACTGTTCGATATCTACACAGGAGAAAGGGATGGTGCAGTACGTGGTGTCGGTGGCTGCCCTGTCCTTC
>NW_011500379.1:0-14722 GCF_000495115.2 Populus euphratica
TTACAATTTGGCCCTAAAAAATATGATAAATTATAGATTAGTCCCTGACTATAATATTAGCTTTTTCAGATTTCTTTGATGAATAAATGATGGTTAAATTTTGGGTCTTTGAGAAAATAACTAGTTTAGTCTAAAAACATATAGGGTTATGAAATTGACCCTTAGTTAAGTGTATTGAATAGGTTATATGTTCTTTTGAGTCATTCTTGAATATGTTTCCTTTGTATTCAGATAATCTCGATATTCTACCGGCAGGATGTTAGTAGGATTTTTTTCGGTGTCTGCTTTTAATTTTTGTTTGCTTTTGAGTTAGGTGAGTGGATAATTTTCCATATGCATGAGAAATATTATAAATATTTGATTTGTTAATATGATTTGGATCATGCTTCTTGATAATATATATGTTGACTATTATCCTTATTATGATAAGCATAATCATTTGTTGAATCTGAATTCTTGATATGAGCCAATATGTATTTTGAATTGACTTCTGAATTAATAACTCCTCATTTGATTGATGTTATGAGTTGAATCTTGAGATATAAATATGTTTGCTTGATTATGATTATGAACCTATGGTATATCAGTCAGAATACCCATGCTAATAAGGTAGTGTTAGTTTTTGTGCACATCGTATCTAAACCCTAGTTGGTTGGGGGAGTCACCAACTTGTGTGGACTGATCATCTCACAATACGGAGCCTCATGCTCATTGCATTTTGATTTTCTGACGAGTTTTACCATATGATATTCTTGTTATGGCTTATTTGAGAAACCTTTTTATAAGAACCTAGAGCCATATTTTTGTATATATTTGTCATTGTTGTATTACCTCGTGTGTGTATATTGAATATCTACTCACTGAGTTGTTGAACTCACACTCTCATTATTTATCATTTTCAGGCTTATAGATTGATAGCAGGTCATTTTTGTTGGACCTTCAGAACCTGCTCTTTTGGTTGTAAATTTATATTTTTTTTTTATGTCTAGTTAGTGCTCCAAAACTATAAAATTATATTAACTTTTGTATTAAGACAATTCAATTATATTATGAAGTTGATTTTGTTATTAATGTTGCGTTAAACTTTGATTGAGTTAGGATAAGTTTGGGTTCGTATAGGTATGGAACTTTGGAGGGAAACCTTATCTATGTGTCAGTCATGGATCCGAGATTCGGGTCATGACAATTACATAAATAATAAAAACTAAAGGTATTATAGAGTCAATATTTTATGACAGAAAAAATATTTTATGACAGAAAAAAATTAGTAAGATACTTGATATATATCATTACTAATAAAAAAATAATTAGATAACAATTCAATGAAATTAAATAGCAAAATATAATATATATATATATATATATATATATATATATTCAGTAATAGGGCAAGCAAATTATGTAATAGTGATTACATGTCATGAAAGAACATAGTTAATTACTTATATTTTTAAATTATTGATTACTCAATAATTTTTATAATTATAATTTCTTAAATTACTAATCTTTGTGGAAAAGGAGAATAGAGGCTCGAGCTTTAGGCTTCTTGAAGGAGGTAAATATGTGCTGAGTAATAATATTTTGATGGTGTCTGATAAAGAAACAAGGGATAAGGGATTTGGAACCTGTCTTGGATTGTTCGAAGCCACTACTGCTTTGCAATCCTGTTATTTACACTAACCAAATCCTTCAATTTTTTCAAGTTTTCGAAGCACTAGTGGTTCATGTAAATGCAGCGCTACAGTGATGTAACAAATTTCACTTTAGTCTTTGATGTTTTCGTTTTCTTACTTCTTAGTCCTTCAAATTTTGTTCTATTTCGATCCTCAAACTTTGTTTTCATCACTTTTCAGCCCTTGAATTTTAAGACTAGAGAAAGAAAGTGGCCTAAAAAAATAGTGAGAGGGGAGAAAATTTTGTCAAAACATTCTAGTTATACAAAACCTGATGTCAATGGACTAATCTTGAAAATAAAAGTTTATTGGTGGCGGTTTTTGTCCATCAATTATTTTTGATAAATTAGAATTTGCAAAAAAAAATTAGATTTGGTTTGATTTTTTTTATTTTGGAGTTATTTTAAAGTGTTCAAACACTTTTAATGCTTTTTAGCTTCAAGAAAAAATTAATTGTTAAGTAAAAAGTCAAAGTATATGTTTAACATGTAAATAAATATTTAAAAGAGTTATTTTCACTACTTAAAAACTAAATTGAAAAGCCGAGAAATAGATAATAATCCTATATCGCAAGGAGGCATTCAATTTTTTATTTATTTAAATATTTATTGATAAAAAAATTTGTAAGAAAACTAAGAATTTAAATTTCATCAAAATAAAATAATTCGTGTAATTCTTTCTTTTCTTATTATTCTACTTTCCTCCACAAAAATATAGTTTTTTTGTGCTATGTGTTTTATTTGATAAAGACCAAAAGTAATTAGAATAAATACCAAAACAATTCTTGACAATTTAAAATAAAGATAAAAAAGCATCTTCCAAATCATATTAATGATTTGGTTTCTTTATCTTATTAATGCACTTTCATTTTTATTTTATTTTTTTTATTTAGTATTATTAACATTAAAAATATTATTATTTTTATCATAAATATTATTATTTTTATTATAATTAATATTATTAATATAATAATTAATAAATTTGAAAAATTATTATTAATATTGAAAAAAACCATAAATTTGATTTGAATGAATTAAAAGCTATAAAAACTTAGGTCAAATGAGTTTATTATTGTTATTATTATTGCAAGTGATTAGTACTTAAAAGTGCATTTTTATCATGGTTTTATATCATCATTTTACACTTGAAGTATCAATAACTCCTTAACTAAAATATGTTTTATAATAATGTATCTAATAATATAAGATACCTATAATTTGTGGTAAATGTCTATTTTTAATGCAGGCCTATCAAATAAATGAAAGGATTGATTGATGACTTGAACTTAAATTGCAAGGATAAAGAGATGGCCAAACTTAGAAAAGAGATGTCGGTGCAATCCAAACCGGAACACTGTTCGGTAATTGGGTCATATCTGGAGCTACAGATCTCAGATTTAGGTCCAATTTATATGGATGGAAAGGTAAGACATAGGCCTACAACTTTCATATGGAGCCCAAGATCTAAAAAGGCCATTATCAAGTCCAAATTGTAGCAACAACAAAGAAGCCCGAATCTGTCTTCCAGCCCGAGCACTGTTCGGTATTTTGGCCATATCTGGAGTTCTAGAAGTCCAAATGAGCTGAAATTTTTACACAAGAAAGCTGAGACAATTGCCTACAACTTTCATGTTTGCAACTGGCTCCAATTTTGACGTTATCAATGACGTTTTGGGCAGACAAGAGAAGATAAAGATTGTCACCAAGTCAAAAGTTGGCCACCCACTATCAAAAAACATATATTTGATTTGAAGGGCAAAATCAATTGTTGTTGTTATTGTTATTATTAGATTTGGTTAGAACACTAGATTTAGGTAATGTGAGTCTGGTAGGGGTGTCAAACCCAAGTGAAGACATCAATATTTTAGTCGTGTCAGCAAGTTTATTATTACTATTATTATTAAATTTGAAAAAAAAATATTATTACTATCGAAGAAAAACCATAAATTTTATTTGAAAATGATATAAACTATAAAAACTTAGGTCAAAAAAGTTTAATAATAATATTATTATTAATATTATAAATAGTATTAAATTTGAAATAAATATTATTATTATAAAAAAAATTAAAATTAATTTAAAAAGTAAAATCAATTATTATTGTTATTATTGTCGTTATTAACTAGAGTCTGGTATCCATTTGCAAACCTAAGTAATTTGGGACTGAAAAGGACCCAAGTTACTTTAAAGGGACAAGGACATTAGACCTAAGTCATTTGGGTCCTGCAGCTTCACCTAGACCAAGACTCTAGAGTTCGAACCCAAGACTCTTAGATTTAGCATTTAAGAGAGGTTCAAAGCTCTTGAGTCTGGCAATAACACCAGACTCACTTAAATTTAGATCAGGAAAGTTTAAAATTATTATTAATATTAATATTATTAATATGATAATTAATAAATTTGAAAAACTTATCATTATCATTAATAAATTTGAAAAAAAAATTATTAGTATTGAAGAAAAATCATAAATTTGATTTAAAGGGGTTAAAAATCATATGAATTAACTTGGGTAAGATGAGTTTAATAATAATAATAATAATAAATTTGAAAAAAAATATTATTAATATCAAAGAAAAACAATAAATTTTATTTGAAGAGATTAAAAACTATAAAAAGTTGGATCAGATAAATTTAATATTATTATTATTATTATTATAAATATTTATATTCATTATTATTATTAAATTTTTAAAAAAACATTATTACTATCAAAAAACATATATTTGATTTGAAGGGAAAAATCAATTGTTGTTGTTATTGTTGTTATTAGATTTGGTTAGAACACTAGATCTAGGTAATGTGAGTTTGGTAGGGGCGTCAAACCCAAGTTTATAATAATTATTATTATTATTATTATTATTATTAAATATTTTTTAAAAAATATTATTACTATTAAAGAAAAATCATAAATTTGATTTCAAAAAATAAAAACCTATAAAAACTTGGGTTTAACAAGTTTATTATTATTATTGTTGTTGTTAAAAATATTATTACTTGTATTATAAATAGTATGATTGAATTTGATGTTACAATTAGATTTTGATCCAAGATTTTTGGATCTGATATTAAAGTTAAAATCAATATTTTTAGATATAAATTTATAGCTAAACTCAACACCCTTAAATTTTTATTTTTTTAATATTTTTATATAAAAAATTAGCCCGCTGCATTAACTTCCTAACTAATATTTATATTTCATCAAATGGTGAATGATGCTGCAGCAATATTTTCCAAAAGTGATAGGTTTTTTTTTTTTTTCTTCAAGGGAGTTGGTATTTATATTTCAAATGAAAACATAAAAACGTTATTAAAATCATGATTTTACCGAGTTAAACTAATTTCAATTGTATCGTATTAGTTTTTGAGTTTTTAAAACGATTTTACATTATATATATATATATAGACACACGCACACACACACCCACTGACATATAAATTCAATCTTCTCAATTCTAACAACATTGTATGGAGTCTAAAAACAACAGATTTCTGCGGACGGTTTTGGTCTGTGATTAGTAAAAGGAAAAATTAAATGGACCGTTTTAAAGTAAACCTCGTGTGTCGAGGCCAAATGGAAGTGGCTAGAGACTTCAACTATGGAAGCGAAAGTTCTGGAAAAATCAACCCACGAGGCCCACGAAACTCGAGACTTGGCATTTATCACGACTCGCATGAAGCTTCTTGCAAGTTTCCTCGACCATTATTTCACCAGAAAAAGTTTGCTTTCTTCGTGTTTTTCCCCTGTAAAGAAAGCCCATGGGGCCTCTATATATACACACACACAATCTCTCCTATCTTAACGTTAGGTCACCAATACCTGCAGGCTAGTATGTTGGCAGAATAAAAATAGCATCTCATCTTCTTTTGTGCTATTCGGTGATTCTTGAGTTGGGTGCATCATGTGTCTCCTTAAAACAAATGACTTGCACCGGATTTTCCTAGAACTCGACAGAAATGGTGATGGTCTCTTGAGTGCAGTGGAGCTCAATTGGCTTCTTGAAAGCATCGGAGGAGTCCATTTTAGTCTGGAGGAGCTTGAGTCTTCGGTGGGGAAGTCATGCCTCAACTTTGATGAGTTCTTGTTATTCTACGACTCCATAACAAAGCAAAGCGGCGGCGGAGACAGCGAGGCAGTACTAGCAGATGATCAGGAGGGCTGCAACAGGGAGGACTGTGACCTTGTTAAGGCATTTAAGGTGTTTGATTCTGACGGCGACGGATTCATTTCTATCGAGGAGCTTCAAAGCATGCTGTCACGACTTGGACTATGGGATGAGACGACTGGCAAGGATTGTAGAAGTATGATTTGTAGATATGATACAAACTTAGATGGGGTTCTTGATTTTGAGGAATTCAAGAAGATGATGCTTCATTCCAGTTCTTAATTAATTAATCATTTTTGGGGCAGTAGTCTAGGACTCTAGAGGTTTGGATTTTTACCTTAGGTTTGAATTCGTGATGGTCGGCCTCTTAGACCTCACTGGCTGTCGATCTTGTAGGCCAACTTTTAATGCTATATGTATCGCTTTCATGCTGGTTGAATGTAGTTGTTATGGTACATCTATGTATGTACAGCAGAATTTTCAGGGAGTTATATCAGAACCGATTTCCGGTTGCCACACTTTGTCGTTTAATGTAGGATTTTATTTTTTGAAAAAATAGATATTTTTTAATTAATTCTTTTTTATTTTGTATTATTATACTTTTCTAGATTTTTTTTCCTATTTAAAGAGAATATTTTTCTTATTTTATTATAATTAGTATTTTCGAGTTTTTTTTTTATATAAAGGGTTGTAATAATCCTTTTATATATAAAGACACGAATAAATAAAATTAAATATTTTGATAATTTTTAACGGTTTTGATTTGTAATAAATCTTGTTATCCTTTGTTTTTATTTGCATCAGCTGATATCAAAGCATAATAATTCCTAATGATTTTGATTGGAGGTCATAGAGTACTTGTTTTAAAACTTACCTTGTGTAAATATAGGGCTAAAGATAGTAATAACTCAATAAAACCTTGTCCTCAACCAACAAAACCAATCTGAAACACAACTTTACACCCCATGGTACAACTACCATGTACCACCTCTTTTCTACTTGTACAACACTTTACATTACACTTACACTTCATTTCAGCCAGAAACAACCATTAAGGATCACCATATACGCCATTAACGCCATTGTTTCTCCTCTCATGTAGTTCATGGAACCAGCCACATCAGCAATAACAACATGGGCAACTCAAAGCCAAATAACATTTTCTCCTTCCACCCTTAACATTTTCTCCTTCCACCCTCCTCATGTTATGTGATTTTTAAGACTAATGCTAGTTGCTTGCATGGTAATACAAAGAAGAAAGAAGGGGAAGTGTTGAGGATGCATGAGACAAGAAATGTCATTATTAACAACATTTTATATGCTATATGATGGCTCTTGAGCTGAGTTGAATAAGAAATAATATGGATTGGGTTTTTTATTTGGCATAATCTGTATAGATGGGCTAGGTTTTTTCTCTGTTACCGTGCAAGCAACTAGTATTAATCCTAAACATCACATAACATGATGAGGGTGAAAGGAGGAAATGTTATCTAGCTTTAAGTTGCCCTTGCAATTGTTGTTGCTAGTATTGTTGGTACCGTGAATCAAAAGTTGTGTATGCCATGACAAAGGTTATAGAGAATAAAGAGATTGTCAGGTTATGGTAAAGGTAATTAAGACGAGTATATGAATTATTAATTTATATCTTTCATAAGGTAAGGTATTGGAAATTACCCAACATTTTTGTAAGGGATATGATGTGTTTACTATTAAGTTTTATTATAGAGAATTACATGTGAATGTTGTGTTTTGCAAGAATTCATCATATATCAGACTAGCTGAGAAACGAAGATTAATGCATGGCTAGTTTTTTTTTATATAAAATTTTTGTATTATGACAAATGTACTAGTTAATTATATTTATTGACATGGATAAGGTATAATGTTGATGTCATAAATAGAATATAGATATGTTATTAATTATATCGTGAAGGTGAATTATTTACTCAAGGAAAAGTTATATATAATTTGTTAAATGCATTTTCTTTTAGTAGATGATATGTTTGATTGATACTGCTAAAAGTGTTATTTATTCAATTGAGTGGCCTAAAGCCTGTTCTTAAATATGAATTGTTTGTGAATGAGATTAGAACTTTCCATTGATTATTATACAAGTTATTAGGAGAAAAAAAGAACTATTTAGTGACTCGAAAAAAGAAAACTCTACTAAATTTTTATCTACATTATATTATTGAAAGGTTAAGACTTGAATATGATTACATGGTTAGATTACCAATGAAAACAAATTACCCTGTTTTCCTGATATCAATGCTCAAATGTCTTAAAAATTTAAGATTGTTATGATTTTTGCTGATTAATTGTTCTATATTGTTGAATAATTATAACAGAAAAAAATCACAGAACATTATGTGCTTGTGTAGGTAAGGATGATAAGGTCCCTTTAAAAAAGAAATGTCCAAGAACCAGCTATTGTTTTTGTTTGTGTTAGTTGCTATCATTGGAAATACTGGTAGCGAGACTTACAATAGAGTGACTTACTTAAAGGTCTTTTGTTAGGAATTTATGATGGAGCAGCTCACACAAAAACATTGAGTTAGGGACTCATGATAGGGTAGTCTGCATAAAAATGTTAGGAAATCATGATAAAATAAACCACACATAAAAGGATATTTGTGGTGAATGACGGTTTTCGACTGAGGTTTGAACTCGATGAGAGTTTCTTTTAACCTAGAGAGACTGATTCAGGAGATTTTTAGGGAAAATAAATATTTTTCTCCATTAATTTTATTTTTTTCAATTTTTATTTTATATTATTATGCTTTTCTAGTTTTTATTTAATAGTATTAGAGTTTTTTAGTTTTTTAATATAAAAAATTATAATAAATTCTTAATAAGTTGAAATATAAATAAATAAAATTAAGTGTTTTGAGATTTGATGTCTGCAATTTATATATACCATGAAGTCATTAAATTTTTCATTCGTATCTAGAAAGTTTAACAAATATTGTAATATTTTTATTTTATTTTATTTTTAATTGTAAAAAAGTTCTACTTTAAAAAATGACCAAATAATATTCATACATGAGATAGAGAATTCTAGATCCAATATTTATAATATTTTTCATGTTATAACTAATGAAGCATATTCTTCGTTGACTCGCTTAACACATTGAAACCAATATTTATTAAATTATTCTTAATGTAGTAGATAAATATAGAATAAGGGCAAAAACAAAAGGCTTTTAATTTACTAACGTCACTCATGGGAGTTTCCGAGAAAACACCCAGGACAGAAAATCGTACAACCGTACAAGTCAATGTCCTTTTATCGCGTTATTAAATTATTCCGTTGAAGAAAAGATCCAATTTCCTCCCAAGAAAAAAAAAAATTAATATTATAACTGTCAATGCCACGGGTGGCCAGCGGACGTACGCGGGTGGCTCGGAAAGAGCAAGGCAAATTACTCCAATATTTACGTGGTCCAGTCACATTCATTCGTTCAATTAAAATGGAACAAATGGTAACAACATAAGATTAAGAGGTTTGTTATCTGTGGTTTCATATTCGAGTTTTTGGTTACTTATATGATGGTCACTGAAGTTTTATATGATTGTTAATTTTAGGACCCGTGGGATTAGTCGTGGTGTACGCAAACTGGCTCGGACACCCATGTTAATCTAAAAAAAAATAGACTGATGCATGCATGGCAATTTGACTCCACCCGTTGATCTCTTAAATTCTGAAGTCAGGTTTTATACAATCTGATTATTTTTTAAAATATTTTTTTATATTAAAAAAATTTAAAAAAATTATTTTTAAAATTAATACAATAAAATAAAATGATTCAAAATATATAAAAAATTAATTTTTAATAAAAATTATATAATTTGAAGTTTTTAAAAATACAATTTATACTGTATTTCTAAAAAAATCACTTTGTTTTTAGTCAATTGTATCGGAAAGGAGTATGAGTGGATTTGAATTGAATTTCAAATTGCATTTTATAAAAATTTGATTTTTTATTTAAAAGTTATAATTTTAATATTTTCAAATTGTTTTGATGTAATGATGATAAAGATACTTTTTAAAAAATAAAAAATATTATTTTTATTTATTTATAAAAAAATATTTTAATAAACAACCACTATTATATTTTTAATGATTCCGCATGTTTGATAAATATTTGTTTTTCACCATATATGTATTTTTCAAATTATTCACTTTGCCATTTTTCTTTGGAACATGGTAAATCCATGTGAATAACGCAGCAGCTCCTGCGTAACAAAACGCACAGCAGCTAATTAAAATATATTATTAAAAAAATATTATTTTATCTCCATGACTTTTCTCAATACTCTTATTAAAAAATTCCCAAAAGTGTTAACATTAAGCATATTAAAATATAAACGGGTTGTTGAAATGATTTTTTTAGTCCAAAAAATATATTTATTCTATTTAAAAAAATATATATCAACAATCCGACTTTCCCAAATGATTTTTTCGTCGCACAGAAACTGCTGGGAAGTGAGAAATAATAATAGAGAGTGATGTACTCTTTTTTTCTAAACTAAACCAAATAATAATAATAATAATAATTCATAAATCAAAAGCGTGTTAAGGTCTCTGGATTCCCATTCTCAAAAAAAATAAAAAATAAAAAGAATCGTATAATATGTTCCAGCAGTAGCATTTACAAAAGCTCTGGCAATGTTCTCTCTCTTTCGGAGCCACGCACACACGCAGCTCCTTCTATCCCAGAACAAGGATTCTCGTGGCCATGTCCCCTGGAAAGCAAATCCACTCACAAGCTTCGCAGTCGAAGCTCTCTTTGAAAATTCCCAGAAAAAAAGAAGAAAAGGATCATGATCGTTGAGCAAAACAGAGTACTGTGTTGTGATCTGCGAAACTTCCACATGCAGTTATTAGCAGGCCAGGGAGGAAAATTCAAAGTCAATTTGATTTACTTTTATACTAACCAGACTCGTTGTTTGTGAATTATGCTTATGGTGATGATTGAACTCCAGTTTCCTTCCACGTCGTTGTCTCAATGGTTGCGTCAAAGTATTTTGGGGGGTGCCGATTGATCAAAGTATAATAATTTCGTTGAAACTGATTAATTGAATGAGAAAATGAACACTTGCAGTTTGATAAATCCAGCAGGCCTTGCCATGAACGAAGTGTCAGCGAAATTATATATTACTACCAACCAAGAGAGCCGGCAAAGATTCATAATTCTTTGGATCATCAAACCTTGGAGTTATTCAAGATGCTTTATAAAATTTGATACATACAATAAAATTTTAAGATTTTTCAAGAGTACATTAATTGAGTCTTAACTAAATACATAGCACACAATCCAGGGTGAAATTTTTTATATAAAAAAAGAAATAAAAAAAATATTCATATTATAGGTAATAGACTCGTTTGAATCTAATAAGATGGCTTCATCTAATAATATGATATAGAGAAAAAAAATAACATCAATAAATAAATGCATTAAAAATATAAAAAACAATTATGATGACCTACATAAAAATAAATCTTCTCAAAAGAAAAATAATTTACAAAATTTAATCTCTGGATAACCTAGTGTCAAACAATAAAATTTAAAAAAAATTAAAAAAACAACAAAAAAGAGGATCCAAATCAACCTGAGTTAACATATCAAACCTGCAATCTTAGTCATGAGGCCTGGATAATTACATAGAAACAAATTATAATGTCTAATTTCTAACAATTTAAATGTAGAATGATGAAATTAAAAAAATAATTAATAAATAAAAATGATGCACCAAAAATACCAAGCAAGATTGTTAAACCCCATGAGCTAGATCATAAAAGGAAAACCAGGAAAAGCTATGATGCTTAATTTTCAAATTAATTTAATATCAAAGGATGTAAATAAAAAAATATTCAATTTCAAAAAACAATTCAAAAAAGATCTGAGTCACCTAAGCTAACCCACCAAACCCACAACTTAGGTTATTATACTTAGAAAAGAAAATAAAAACAATCACAAAACTCATTTTTCAATAAATCTAATATTGAAAGATAAAACTGAAAAAAAATTCATTGTAAAAAAATATTAACTTAAGTTAACATTTTAAACTCGTGACTAAGTTCATAAAATTATGATTGGTCCATAAAAAAAAATTATAAAGCCTAATTTTTAATAAAATTAATGTTAAATGATGAAATTAAAAAAATAATTTAAAAAAAAACTTAAATTTTTTTTTAAGAAATAGAATGGTAAGACAAAAAAAAAATTCGTAAGAATGTACAAATTTTGAGGAGAGAAAAGAAAGGGAAAAGGGCCAATAAAAATAAAAATGACCTCCAAGCATCACCAATTATCACATATGCCCCATCATCGGGAAGATCTCTTGTTTTTGGTAAGTCATCGGGAAGATCTCGCTATGACGTTTACAATGCAAGTGCGGATGATAGTGTTATGCCATTGGATAAAGACTCATGTGCTGCCAAAACATGATAGCAAACCTTAACATGTGTCAACTATTTTGCACTGCAAGTTTATCCTAGCCCACCATATTGTTCTTACTTTCAATTTTAGTTTCATAACACTTAATTGTTTTTCATGAATATAATTTTAGTTTATTGTCAAATCGAGCATCAATCGAGTGCTAGAATTTTCCCTCTACAGGCAATCATAACAAACTACTAAGTTAAATAAAAAATAATAATTTAAAATTGTTAAATTAGAAGACAAAGATTTAAGTGACCGGAAAAAAATATATTTTATTGACCATGCAAATTAATTCCTAATGCTAGCATGTAAAAGGGATTGAACAATTGCTTAATTTTTAATTTTGGTTACTGAATCTATAATTCTTGTAAATCAATGAAATTAAATTTAAGTGTGCTAAACCAAGCATTAATGCAAGGTTCCATAATGATAATCTTGAGTCATTATAATGTTAAAAGACCAAATTAAAGGAACAAAAAAAACTTAAGGACCAGGAAAAAAATATTTGCATTGAGTGAATCTACTATGAAAGTTCTCCCATGCCACAATAAAAGAATGATGTTTTTAGAGTTTTTTTTTTTAAAAAAAAATTAACATAGAAACTTTCATGGTAACAAATATATTTTTGCATTTACCAAACCAGCCCTGAGCTAATATAGGGTCTGGGATAGTTTAGACTAATTATCAAAATGGGCCTAATTCAGGATAGATTGGCGAATCCAAGGCCCGCCCTAGCAACAGCCGTCGAAGTTTCTTCCATCAAGTGGGTCTCTTTTCTGCAAATTGTCCACAACTTGCTTTTTTATTCCAATATATCTGTTCGTTTATTTTTGTTGTAGATAAGGACAGAATCAGGGCTAATTAGCTTTGCACATCCCTGTACTCCTAAAGTTTTCATAATATGGTCCTTTATTAATTAATTTTCTTAATCCAAACCTCCTACTTGAACAACATAACACTCTTTAATGGGAAACATATTAATGAAAGGACTTTTTTTTTTAATTTTTTCTAGGTTTTTTATGCTTTACATTTGTGGTGTGTTTGCTATCTCTAGATCCTTGGTGGTACGATTTTTAAAGTTTGTTTTTAAAATTTAAATTGTAAAATATAATTTTAAAATATAATTTATATGCAAATAAATTTATTCAAGTTATTTGTGAGAGCATAACCATTTAGGATTTGATTATTTGTTCTTGTGTAACACATTGACAAGTCTCGATTGATTTAGCTGAAACATTCACATGTTACTTTAGATTTAGTGATTGTTTGGTATTATAGTTATGGATGAGTTTCACCTACAACTATAATTTTTAACATTTGGCAATGCTTCTATCATAATTTTTTAATGACAGGTCCCACCATTAATTGTGGCATAGCCACATGTTACAAGAAACAACTCTTCTTGTGCTGGGAAAATGGATGAACAGATGCTCCATTGTTCATCCATTTTCTTTAATTTCATTGTTTCGGGCGAACCGATTTGGTTCAAAGCTAAAAATACATTGAATCAGATCTGACTCAACAAAATAAAAAAATATTTTTTATTTTTAATTATGTTTTATTTAAAAAATTATTGTTAAACATTATTCAATTACTATAGAAATTAGACAGAGATCACTTAATGACGTTGCATTTATAGAATTTAGTCGCAATCTTAATTTTATTCTTAATTATATTTTACCTGATGTTGTTGCTCTCTTAAGAAATTTATGAAAACTGTAGTTCTTGTCGGATATATTTCATACGTAATGGAATTATGGATAGTTTAATGGAACAATAAAAAATATTTTATATAAAGTATTATTTATTTCATGATATAATAGCAATAGTTAAATCTACAATATTTAAATAAGAGTTGTTCAATCTCAATATTTATTTTTTAACCAAACACATTAAATTATTTAATGTGTTTGGTTAAATCTACAATATTTATAAGCTATCAATATTAATATATATATTTTAAATTATTTATAAGCTCAATTTCAAAAGAATTATTAACCAAACACATTAAATTATTTTTTATTCAATCTCAATTTTAATCATAGTTTTAAACAAACACTTATTTTTTCAAATCAATCTCAGTTAAAAGAACTTTTTATAAAATAATTTTTTTCAAATCATAACCATAACAATTACTGCAGTATCAAACAGATTTAATTAATTTCTAGATCATTTTAAGAGTACATTTTCACATGCATTTAATATAACATCCATGGATATTGCTAATCTTAAAATTAAACATAGAAAGTTAAAAAATAGAGCAAACTTCTTGACTACCGGGCTAACCTCCGAGGGATATAAACCTATTTACTCATTGTTATAGATCAATACAGGGTGAAAAGTTCTTGTTTATTGTTATTTTACATATTGTTGGATCATACAATACATGTTACAGAAATAACAGGATGGGGCTGTTCTTATGATTTTCTTTATTTGAATATGTTTATATTTTTCAAAGCAGCGAGAGTGAGATGTGTATGTACTTAATTCAATTTTTTTTT
>NW_011500379.1:14753-32445 GCF_000495115.2 Populus euphratica
TAAAGATGCTCTAAAGTAGCGGACGCTCACATCAGGCCATGCACGTAGGACCCTCCTGATCACGTAACGGAACTCAAGTAGGAGGACCGGGTTAAAAAACGTAATTGACGAGGACTGAATTAATAAAAGTATGAAAATAGAGGAACATCCGAGCTAATTAACCCTTGAGACCTGAGAGAGCCAAAAAGAACTTATTCCATCGACAGGGTCGGGTGGGAGAATATACTTGGCACCCTGACGACAATCCTACGGGTGGCAAAGAAGCACTCGCAAACCGAACAAAGCATCGAATAAGAAAGGAACCGAGGGGGAAGTGAAATGGTATAAAACGGACAGTTGGTTGCACCTCGATTTCTCAGTCGTGTGAAAAAGCTCATTCGAGTAGAGGCTGATTTATTGAGCAGAGGTGAAGAGTGGTTTTGTAGTTATCAATAATTAATCAATCTAACAGGTATGGTATGCTGCCCTGTTTACCTCCTTTCATTTTCATAGATTCCTTAAAGATTGTCTCTTAGTATTCTAGTTTTCCGTGTTTTGTGTGTGTGTGTTATCGGGAAAATCCTATGTTGCTTCCTAGGCAGATTGTTATGTTCTCTTTCTGGGTTCGTTGACATCCAAGTGATGTTGAGTACCAACCAATTTGATGTAATGGACTGCTTTTGAGTAATTTGAATCTGTTATTCGGCATTTCTGGTTATTGATGAACTGGGTTTTGCTTCAATTTCAGGGTTAGTATCGACTTGAAGAGAATCTAATATTGTGTATAATAATTGTTAAAAATGTCGATTGCAAAGCCTTTGAAGAAGGCAGTAGCTGCTGTCATTCTTGATTTGGATGGTACCCTTATTAATACAGGCCAGTTTCAGCACTTGGATTCATTGTCAGCTTTTACTTTCACCAACATTTCACTATCATATTTGTGATAAATATATATAAACACACGAGTTTTTCTTTTCAATTTCATGGCACAGATGGCATATTGGGCGATGTTTTAAAAGCTTTATTGCTCAAGTACGGAAAACAATGGGATGGGAGAGAAGCTCAAAAAATAGTGGGGAAGACACCTTTGGAAGAAGCTGCTATAGTGGTGGGAGATTATGAGCTTCCTTGTTCAGTTGATGAATTTGTGACTCAAATCACCCCATTGCTCTACGATCAGTAATTAATCTCTACACTTCTATCTAGTATTATTTAATTTGGATATCAGATCTTTTGTCATCAAGATCTCAAAACTATTAACTAGGGGGCATTTGGTATGCAGATTCTTAGATGACTTCCTATAACGTGATTGTTGGAAATATAAAAGATGGGTGTACGTGAAACACATATTTGACTTGTGTGTGGTTGATCATGTGACCAAATAGATGTGTAAAGCTAGGAGAAACACACTGTTAGATTCCCATTTTTTTGCCTCTTTTATTTTATTTATTATTTTCTTTTCCTAAAACTTGTAATGTCGGGACTTTATTGTGGCTTACTATGATCAGTGGAAAATTTTGATTTCTGACTGTTTGGGACTTGTTTTGGCGTTTGTCTCTCATTATATTACATGGTGACTCTTGTATGGATGCTCTATCTCACTGGAAGTAATTGAAATGTGTCTTTTATTAATTTGAAGGTTTTGCAACATTAAAGCTCTTCCTGGTGCCAATCGGTTGATTAAACATTTGAGTGGTCATAATGTGCCTCTGGCATTGGCTTCAAACTCTCCAAGGGCATATATAGAATCCAAAATTTCTTATCAACAGGGTAGGTTCTTGTAGGAAATTTAATGAAACCGATGAGTTTTGTTTCCTGCTTTATCTTTTGAAAATTAGCAAGTCTGGCATAGCAAAGAGTCAAACTTGACAGACATTTGTACTACTTGCTTGGTTTCTCACTTTTCATGCTTATAGGATGGAAGGAATCCTTTTCTGTCATCATCGCTGGTGATGAAGTGAGAGCAGGAAAGCCATCTCCTGAAATGTAAGATAAATTAGTTCACGATTTTTTGGATCATATATCTTGTTTAACTGAAAAAATCGTGTATGTTCTTTGATTCTGAATCTACAAGCTTGCCTTTCTAGATTTTTGGAAGCTGCTAAAAGGCTAAATATTGAACCATCCCGCTGCCTTGTCATTGAGGATTCTTTGTGAGTGAGTTTAATTCACAAGTTATTATTGGATTGAGCCTTTTGATTTGTCCAACTTTCCTTGCAAAGACTATTTAAGGAATATGCTTTTTCTTTAAATAGTGCAGTCCTAAATATTGGTTGGTGCAAAACATTGTATTACTGTCAAACAGTCTAATTCTGTCTGAATGTTTTAGTTGGCATAAGATTTGATAAAGAATTGGCATATCTTTAGGACCTGACCCCTGTTGCATCTGTTTTTAGTTTTCCACTAGGCTGGTGTTGTTCCTACCCCATACTTTATTGAAATGACAAGTAACCTTTTATTATATGTTTTTGTAATTATAAATAAGTTAGAGCATCAGAATAGCCCCTCTTTACTTTAAATATTTATAGCATAATTATAAACTTGAAAAAAGAAAAAAGAAAAAAAGAAAAAAAAGAAGTAATAATAGATGATTGCAAAATATTTAGTGATTTATTCTATCAAAAGATTAGTGAACTTTTTTTTTTCCCAAAAAAGAAGTAAGAACAGATGATGCCAAAATATTTAGAGATTTATTCTATTGAAAGATTAGTGAACACTATTTCTAGATTATTTGCATCATGATTTTTTTTACCCAATTGGTTGGTAAAATGACGGAGTATTCATAATGAATTTGTATTCCTAAACATTTATGCCTAGACTAAGAAGTAAACAAAGTTGCTCCATGCAACAACACGCGCGCGCGCGGACACACACACTCTAATATGATCATGGGTATTAGTTGCTAGTATTTTAGTATAACGCAAGGAAATTTTGGTATGTAAAACTATATAATATAGTATTATAATTAAGGAAACATATTAAAGAAGGTTATATTAGTCATGGGTAGAAAAAAGGTGGAGTGTGAATAACAGTGGATGGAGTGAGAATAACACCCCTGTTAGCTGATGTTCCCTGCCCATGCATTCTACTTTTTCTGACCCAAACAACAATTAGAATGTTGTTCATTCTGTTACGGAGTTCTATTTACTGATACTGAAATTTTTTTGTGTATGTTAGGCCAGGTGTTACTGGTGGTAATGCTGCTGGCATGGAAGTAGTTGCTGTACCATCCATTCCAAAACAAACTCATCTTTATATAGCAGCAGATGAAGTGATCAACTCTCTACTTGATTTACAACCTGAATTGTGGGGCCTCCCTCCATTTGATGATTGTAAATATCTGAAGACCTGGATCAATGTTGCAGTTTTATTTAATAAGTTTCTTTTCATCCTAGTTCTCTTGGGAATTTGATTTGTGATTGCAGGGATAGATGGTACTTTGCCATTAGAAATTTGGCATTTAGGTGGTTCTGTGGTTAAGGGATTTGGTCGTGGCTCAAAGGTTCTTGGAATCCCTACCGGTATGGAAATTTCTATGTGTTCTCTTTGTGTGTCACATTTGAATTTGTAGTTATAGAAACACATTTCAGTTTAGTGGGAATCTACTTCATTACTTATCTGACCTTGATGTCACACTTTGTTTCAATGAAACCAAGCATAAAGCCGTGTTCTCTATGCCTGTTTTGCTTGATGACTCCTATTTCATATCAGCATCTGACAAGTTTATTCATTTATTTCAGCTAATTTATCTACCAAAGGTTACTCAGCACTTCTTTCGGAACATCCATCTGGTGTGTACTTTGGTTGGGCTGGATTATCTGCACGAGGTGTTTACAAGATGGTCATGAGTATTGGTTGGAACCCATATTTCAACAGCACTGAAAAGACAATAGTGAGTTTAACACTGAAACAGCTGATGATCTGTTTATATCTTAATATATTCTCTAAATAGTTTGTGTTGTAGGAGCCTTGGTTGCTTCATGAATTTGATGGGGATTTCTATGGGGAGGAATTGCGCCTTGTGATAGTTGGCTATATTCGACCAGAGGTATAATCAACACTCATCTGTAGCCTTTTTGAATCCCTTGCTATAATCACACTAATCGGTGTTCTTTTTGCATCCCTTTTTTCCATCGAAGTCTTGCCTTCCCTTTTTCACTAAAGTTTGGGTTTGGAAAACTACAGGCCAATTTTACATCACTTGAGAGCTTGATAGCAAAGATTCACGAGGATAGAAGAATTGCAGAGAGAGCTCTAGATCTTCCATTATACCTGAAATACAAGGATGACCCATATTTGAAAGGCTCTTCCCTGTGATCGTGGCAAGCATCCATAAACTTCATGACCCTTGAAACTTTTACAGAGCTTACATTGCAGACAGCATTTGCCCATTACAGAAGACATTGGTTTGTGACCATATTGTATTCTCATTTCATGAAATGTTAGGCCCGTCTCCAAATCACCGTGGGTATAAAACTGAAACAATCCCCCAATTATTGTTACTGATGGTATATGTACCGGAAAATTGTTGATAATATACTAAAAATATAGTTGGGAAGCATTTATGCAACCTCATGTTTAAGCCTTTAGTACCATGAATAAAAACCCTTACTCCACGAGTACTTCCAGATTCATCAAAATTTGATTGCTCTTTTTTTTTTTCTTTCTAGTTTTCACATTTGAAGTGATTAGTCCTGTTTTGTTTGTTTTTAATAAGTAGTTTTTTAAAAATAAATTTTAAAATTTTTATATGTTAAAATTGACCAACAAAAAATATTTTTTAGTTAAAATAAAATTTTAGTTTGGTTTTTGAAATTTTTATTTTTATTTTGAGTGAAAAATACTTTTTAGAAATTATTGAAAATTTATAAATATTTTATTATTTGTTAATTATATCAAATTTAAATCTCAATCTTTATATATATATATATATATATATATATATATATATTCTCATTCTTTTTATTCTTATTTGTTTTTATCTTATTATTTTTTTAATTAAAATTTTTTATACATCATATTTGATCCCTACTTTTTTGATTGCTATTTATTTTTATTTGAAATAATTTATTAAATTATAATTATTTTTATTTCATCTTATAATTTTTTTATTTATCAAATTTGATCTTCATTCTTTTAATGAATTTAAAAAAAATTAAAACATTAACAAGTTATTTTTTAATTTATTTTTAATGATTTAACTAAATACTTGAAAGTTTTTTTTAATTCATTTTACATGACACTATCCAATATAAAAAAATAATTTAATTTTTAAAAATTTATTTTAAAAGAAAAACCATTTAAAAAAACAATTTTTTAATAAACAAATAAGCTTTATTCTCCTTTCGTTTTTCGTTTTCAGTTTGTAAAGTTCTCATTGTTGAAGAAGTTTCACGTATAAATATGCTCAGCGTTTTTGAGAACATCCCATGACTACCCAAAAACTAAAGATTGGTTCTACGAATAGGACTAATTAATAAAAAAATTTAAAACTTTAAGCAAAGAAATTCAATTTTGAATGGACCCTTAATTTGTCATGTTATAACTTATAAGTGTGCTTCTCTGTAGCTTAGCCCTTTTCAGTTGCAGATTTTATTTTATTTTTATTTTTTTAAGAGAACTCCCAATAATCGAAAATTTTAGATAATATATCCTTTATTTTAGAACTAAAAATTGTTTTTAAAATTAAAAGGGCACGGCTATTTCAAACTAAAGGAAAAAATTAAATAAAAAAAGAAAAGAAGAAGAAGGTAAAATTAGTGTCCGTATGGGAATCCCATCTTCTTGATCAAAAGATATGCATTTTTACATTATTTTTCTAGTTCACTATTGATTTTGAACAGGATTTTAAAGATAAAAAATATTTGAAGGCAATTACTGTATTCGTGTAATAGTAATTTATAAAATAACATGGTAGCTTTATACTAAAAGATGTTTTTCATTGAAATAGTTTAATAATAATTTTATTTTTTTACTAAAAAAAACTTAACACCAACTATCAAGGACATTAAAATTTTTTATAAGATTTATTTATTATTATTATGTTGAAAAAAAATATTAAACTTGTTTTGAATGAGTATTTTTATATTTTCATAAAAGATTTTTTTATTATTATAATGCCAACTAAAAAAACATTTGGTATTTTCTCAAATCTAACAAGTAATAAAACATTAAAATACATGGTAAATGATCAAAATGCAATTAAAATAAAAAAAAACTTGGAGTTAAGGGGTATTTTCAACTTTTCATATTGTTTTTTTTTGTTATTATAAAATCAATTTAAGTGTAATTTTATATTTGACTAAATAAAAATAAAAAAACAATAGACATACGTGTATGACACTGAGAAATGTGTAAAAGGCGCCTGCATACTTTAAGATGCACATGAAGCGCCTTTCGATGTTACAAATTGCCTTTCTATTATGTCTTGGAAACACCATCATGTTCTCTTTCATTTGAAGTCACATGCATTAGTATTGGTGGTCTGGCTTGTTACGAGTGAGTTTTTTCCCCTCTCTTCTCCTCTTAAAACTATGGCTTAACTCTTTTTGTTGTTGGTATTTCAACTTTAGTACTTATTCCTTTGATTTTTAATTTTTGTTCTTGATCTTTTTGTACAAATTTTATTTATTTTTAATTTTATTATTCCATCCTAATTTACAAATAATATATATTTTTTAATTTAATATTCATTCTTTTGATTTTTAATTTTTTTCCATGGTCTTTTTATAAAAGTTTTGCTTATTTTTAATTTCATCCTTCAATCATAATTGACGATATTTGTTTTTTCAATTTGGTTCTTATTGTTTTGATTTCTAATTTTTTTTCTTAAAACTTTTGGAAAAGTTATTATTCTTTTCAATTTTACCCTTCAATCATAAATTTATTTTTATTTTTTTTTCATTTTGATTTTCATTCTTTTAATTTTTTTTTGTGGTCCTTTTGTTAAATTTATTTTTCTTTTCAATTTCATCATGCAATGAAATATAAGAATTATTTGATATTTGAATTTTGATCCTTATTTTTTTAATATCTTTTTTTTATCATTTTATATAATTGAATTCTATTTTCAATTTCATCATTTGATATTTCATTAATTGTTAATTCAATTTCATTTTTTTTAATCCAAATAAAGCGCTTTAGGTCTAATGACCAATGTCATGAGTTTAGAAAGCTAACACGAGTTTTTTTTTTCTTTAAAGGGCTTTATAATTCTCTTTATTTTTTTGTATCGAATTATTTTGATCTCATGATTTGAATTGCAAGTTGGAGGGATATCTTAGGTTAACTCAACACTGACTAAAGAGGTTATAAGTTTGTCATGCTAATTTAGATTAACTAGGATTGGACACTTAATCATAATTGTTTTCCAATAGGGTCTAATTTGAAGGTTGAACAAATATTTACTAGAAAAAATAAAGTGTTTAATAGTGTTAAACAATGACATATTGCACATTTAATTGTATACTGAGTTCAGTAGTTAAATTTAACATTTATTCAATTACAATATGTACACATACCTGAATGTTAGTGGTATTTGTGCGGGGGATATTATAAAATGAATATATTTGAGATAACAAAGTTAAAAGGTTTACACATATATATTTCAACCTTTGTCCAAGAAAATCATCATTAGCGCGATACAAGTTTTATTGCCAATGCTATATTAACCCTTGTTATGAAAAATCTTTCAATGATGGTTGCAAGCATATATTATGAAATAAAATTGCATTACAAGTATAAAATATCATATGACAAAGCATGAAATACAAATTCTTATATTTCAAGAGAGGTTAACTCTTGATAATGTCATGATAGAGGGCAAGGTCATTCAAGCAAGAGCATGATGTAATCATACTATTCATGAGCCCGAATTATTTAGTAGATAACATAGACGTAGATAGATAGATGGTTTATGTTGACATATTTTTAGATTTTAATTACTAAAATGTCATATTATTTAAGTATTTGAGATTTATTTTACTTCTATTATCTATTATCCAATGTTGTCTATTGGTTTTCTTTATTAGATAAAGTTGTACAAGTTTGACAACATTTTCCAACTTTTTCACATTGATGAACTTCTCATTTGTATTGTTAGAGAAATAGAAAAAAAAAATGGCAATAATACTTTTTAGTAAAAAAAGTTAAATAAATAGTCAAGCATGAAGAAAAAACATGAGATATGATTTTAACAACATTCCTCCACTTATTATGGTTTGTTCTTAATTAACAAAACTAATTTTGGCACTAATATAATTTGCATACCACCATGTTATCTTGTGTTGTTGCTTTTGTTCCTTTGTCCAACTTCACTTTGTCAAGTCAATTGGTCATTAGTTATTTTTTCTCGCACATACTTTTACAACATATCACTACACAACACATTATTTTTATATTTCTATCTAGTGTTCATTAATAACACTTATAATATCACTTCATTGCAAGATAACTAGCTTTTGACCTTTTAATTTGTTCCCTGAAAATTTAGGCATCAAATTATTGGCTTATATGTTGATTAGTACTTAAAAATGCATTTTTGTCATAGTTTTATATCATCATTTTGCACTTGAAGTATCAATAACTCCTTAACTAAAGCATGTTTTATAATAATATATCTAATAATACAAGATACCTTTAATTTGTGGTAAATATTCATTTTAAATGCAGGCCTATCACATAAATGAAAGGATTGATTGATGAATTTAAGAAATGAAATTGAAAGGATAAAGAGATGGCCAAACTCCGAAAAGAGATGATGGTGCAGTCCAAACCGGAACACTGTTCGTGTATGTTAGGCCAGGTGTTACTGGTGGTAATGCTGCTGGCATGGAAGTAGTTGCTGTACCATCCATTCCAAAACAAACTCATCTTTATATAGCAGCAGATGAAGTGATCAACTCTCTACTTGATTTACAACCTGAATTGTGGGGCCTCCCTCCATTTGATGATTGTAAATATCTGAAGACCTGGATCAATGTTGCAGTTTTATTTAATAAGTTTCTTTTCATCCTAGTTCTCTTGGGAATTTGATTTGTGATTGCAGGGATAGATGGTACTTTGCCATTAGAAATTTGGCATTTAGGTGGTTCTGTGGTTAAGGGATTTGGTCGTGGCTCAAAGGTTCTTGGAATCCCTACCGGTATGGAAATTTCTATGTGTTCTCTTTGTGTGTCACATTTGAATTTGTAGTTATAGAAACACATTTCAGTTTAGTGGGAATCTACTTCATTACTTATCTGACCTTGATGTCACACTTTGTTTCAATGAAACCAAGCATAAAGCCGTGTTCTCTATGCCTGTTTTGCTTGATGACTCCTATTTCATATCAGCATCTGACAAGTTTATTCATTTATTTCAGCTAATTTATCTACCAAAGGTTACTCAGCACTTCTTTCGGAACATCCATCTGGTGTGTACTTTGGTTGGGCTGGATTATCTGCACGAGGTGTTTACAAGATGGTCATGAGTATTGGTTGGAACCCATATTTCAACAGCACTGAAAAGACAATAGTGAGTTTAACACTGAAACAGCTGATGATCTGTTTATATCTTAATATATTCTCTAAATAGTTTGTGTTGTAGGAGCCTTGGTTGCTTCATGAATTTGATGGGGATTTCTATGGGGAGGAATTGCGCCTTGTGATAGTTGGCTATATTCGACCAGAGGTATAATCAACACTCATCTGTAGCCTTTTTGAATCCCTTGCTATAATCACACTAATCGGTGTTCTTTTTGCATCCCTTTTTTCCATCGAAGTCTTGCCTTCCCTTTTTCACTAAAGTTTGGGTTTGGAAAACTACAGGCCAATTTTACATCACTTGAGAGCTTGATAGCAAAGATTCACGAGGATAGAAGAATTGCAGAGAGAGCTCTAGATCTTCCATTATACCTGAAATACAAGGATGACCCATATTTGAAAGGCTCTTCCCTGTGATTGTGGCGAGCATCCATAAACTTCATGACCCCTGAAACTTTTACAGAGCTTACTTTGCAGACAGCATTTGTCCATTATAGAAGACATTGGTTTGTGACCATATTGTATTCTCATTTCATGAAATGTTAGGCCCGTCTCCAAATCACCGTGGGTATAAAACTGAAACAACCCCCCTGAAATCCCCCAATTATTGTTACTGATGATATATGTACCGGAAAATTGTTGATGATATACTAAAATTATAGTTGGGAAGCATTTATGCATCCTCATGTTTGAGCCTTTAGTACCATGAATAAAAACCCTTACTCCACGAGTACTTCCAGATTCATCAAAATTTGATTGCTCTTTTTTTTTTTCTTTCTAGTTTTCACATTTGAAGTGATTAGTCCTGTTTTGTTTGTTTTCAATGAGAAGTAGTTTTTTAAAAATAAATTATTTTGAATATTTTTTTTATTTCATCTCTGAAAATTTAATTTAATTAGATTTTTTTTTATAAATTTTGATTCTCATTCTTTTTATTTTTATTTGTTTTTATCTTATTATTTTTTTAATTAAAAATTTTTATCCATCATATTTGATCTCTATTTTTTTTATTGCTATTTATTTTTATTTAAAATAATTTATTAAATTTTAATTATTTTTATTCTATCTTAAAACTTTTTATTTATCAAATTTGATATCTTGAAAAAAAATTAAAAAATTAAAAAGTTATTTTTCAGTTTATTTTTAATGATTTAACTAAATACTTGAAAGCTTCTTTTAATTCATTTTATATGACACTATTAAATATAAAAAAATTATTTATTTTTAAAAAAATTATTTTAAAAAAACCACTTAAATTTTTTTTTTTAATAAACAAATAAGCTTTATTCTCCTTTCGTTTTTCGTTTTCAGTTTGTGAAGTTCTCATTATTGAAGAAGTTTCACGTATAAATATGCTTAGCGTTTTTGAGAACATCCCATGTCTACCCAGAAACTAAAGATTGGTTCTACGAATAGGGCTAATTAATAAAAAAATTGAAAACTTTAAGCAAAGAAATTCAATTTTTAATAAACCCTTAACTTGAAAGTGTGCTTCTCTGTAGCTTAGCCCTTTTCAGTTGCAGATTTTATTTATTTTATTTTTTTTAAGAGAACTCCCAATAATCGAAAATTTTAGATAATATATCCTTCATTTTAGAACTAAGAAAATATATGCTTGGTTTGTTTCGGTTGGAAAAAAATCAATTTTTTTTTTAAATTAAAAGGGCACGGCTATTTCATACTAAAGGAAAAAAATTAAATAAAAAAAGAAAAGAAGAAGAAGGTAAAATTAGTGTCCGTATGGGAATCCCATCTTCTTGATCAAAAGATATGCATTTTTACATTATTTTTCTAGTTCACTATTGATTTTGAACAGGATTTTAAAGATAAAAAATATTTGAAGGCAATTACTGTATTCGTGTAATAGTAATTTATAAAATAACATGGTAGCTTTATACTAAAAGATGTTGTTCATTGAAATAGTATAATAATAATTTTATTTTTTTACTAAATAAAACTTAACACTAACTATCAAGAACATTGAAATTTTTTATAAGACTCATTTATTATTATTAAGTTGAGAAAAAATATTAAACTTGTCTTGAATGAGTATTTTTATATTTTCACAAAAGTTTTTATTATTATTATTATAATGTCAACTAAGAAAAAATTTGGTATTTTCTCAAATCTAAAAAGTAATAAAACATTAAAATACATAGTAAATGATCAAAATGCAATTAAAATAAAATAAAAAAACTTGGAGTTAAGGGGTATTTTCAACTTTTTATATTGTTTTTTTTTTATTATTATAAAATGAGTTTAAGTGTAATTTTATATTTGACTAAATAAAAACAAAAAAACAATAGACATACGTGTACGACACCTAGAAATGTGTAAGAGGCGCCTGCATACTTTGAGCAGCACATAAAGCGCCTCTCAATGTTACAGATTGTCTTTCTGTTGTGTCTTGGAAATACTATCATGTTCTCTTTCATTTGAAGCCACATGCATTGGTATTGGTGGTCTGGTTTGTTACGAGTGAGTTTTCCCCCTCTCTTCTCCTCTTAAAATTATGGCTTAATCCTTTTTGTTGTTGGTATTTCAACTTTAGTACTTGTTCCTTTGATTTTTAATTTTTGTTCTTGATCCTTTTGTACAATTTTTTTTTTAATTTCATTATTCCATCCTAATTTACAAATAATATATATTTTTTAATTTAATATTCATTCTTTTGATTTCTAATTTTTTTCCATGGCCTTTTTGTAAAAGTTTTGCTTATTTTTAATTTCATCCTTCAATCATAATTGACGATATGTTTTTCTTCAATTTGGTTCTTATTGTTTTGATTTCTAATTTTCTTTCTTAACACTTTTGGAAAAGTTATTATTCTTTTCAATTTCACCCTTCAATCATAAATTTATTTTTATTTTTTATTTTCATTTTGATTTTCATTCTTTTAATTTTTTTTTGTGGTCCTTTTGTTAAATTTATTTTTCTTTTCAATTTCATCATGCAATGAAATATAAGAATTATTTGATATTTGAATTTAGATCCTTATTTTTTTAATTTCTTTTTTTATCATTTTATATAATTGAATTCTATTTTTAATTTTTTAATTTAATATTTTATTAATTGTGAATTCAATTTCATGTTTTTTTTTTAATCCAAATAAAGCGCTTTAGGTCTAATGACCCATGTCATGAGTTTAGAAAGCTAACACGAGTTTTTTTTTCTTTAAATAGCTTTATAATTCTCTTTATTTTTTTGTATCAAATTATTTTGATCTCATGATTTGAATTGCAAGTTCGAGGGATATCTTAGGTTAACTTGACACTGACTAAAGAGATTATAAGTTTGTTATACTAATTTAGGTTAACTAAGATTGGGCACTTAATCATAATTTTTTTCCAATGGGGTCTAATTTGAAGGTTGAACAAATATTTACTAGAAAAAATAAAGTATTTAATATAGTTAAACAATGGCACATTGCACATTTAGTTGTATACTGAGTCCAATAGTTAAATTTAACATTTATTCAATTACAATGTGTACACATACCTGAATGTTAGTGGTATTTGTACGGGGGATATTATAAAATGAATTTATTTGAGATAACAAAGTTAAAAAGTTCATATATATATATATATATATATATATATATTTCAACCTTTGTCCAAGAAGATCATCATTAGCTCGATACAAGTTTTATTGCCAATGCTATATTAACCCTTGTTATGAAAAATCTTTCAATGATGGCTGCAAGCATCTATTATGAAATAAAATTGCATTATAAGTATAAAATATCATATGACAAAGCATGAAATACAAATTCTTATATTTCAAGAGAGGTTAACTCTTGATAATGTCATGATAGAGGGCAAGGTCATTCAAGCAAGAGCATGATGTAATCATACTATTCATGAGCCCGAATTATTTAGTAGATAACATAGACGTAGATAGATAGATGGTTTATGTTGACATATTTTTAGATTTTAATTACTAAAATGTCATATTATTTAAGTATTTGAGATTTATTTTACTTCTATTATCTATTATCTAATGTTGTCTATTGGTTTTCTTTATTAGATAAAGTTGTTACAAGTTTGGCAATAATACCTTTTAGTAAAAAAAATTACATAAATAGTCAAGCATGAAGAAAAAACATGAGATATGATTTTAACAACATTCCTCCACTTATTATTGTTTGTTCTTAATTAACAAAACTAATTTTGGCACTAATATAATTTGCATGCTACCATGTTATCTTGTCTTGTTGCTTTTGTTCCTTTGTCCAACTTCACTTTCTCAAGTCAATGGTCCCAAGTTATTTTTTTTTCACACATACTTTTACAACATATCACTATACAACACATTACTTTTATATTTCTATCCAGTGTTCATTAATAACACTTATAATATCACTTCATTGCAAGATAACTAGCTTTTGACCTTTTAATTTGTTCCCTAAAAATTTAGGCATCAAATTATTGGCTTATATGCTTGCACTTTTATGAAGAATTTAGCAAGCAATCATGACTAATGTTTCTTTTTTTGCTTCCTCAACACCCCCTTAACGTTGCTTTTTTTTTTCCCTTGCTGGGAGAGGATTTGTTTCCATATTTTAGCTTGGAATTTTAATGTTGATTCATTGCTATTATCACAACTAATTCATATCATTGTTGTTATTTAACATTGTATTTACCTAGCTTTTTAAAATAAATATCATGTCAGTTTATTTTTTTATCTACTGCACTTGTTTTAAAGTTTATCTTTATGTACATCTACTAAACTTAAGCCATTTTTTCATCTATATGTACCTAATTTCTTTATAAATTTTTTTTTACGAGTTGGAAAACAACCCGTGACAAATCACAAACCATTTATATAGTACTAAAACTAAGAAAGAAATAAGCTAGAGGACCATTAACCTATCCCCATGCTCCATATTATCCCTTTTAGTCAAACTAACAAATCCTTAACCACCATGTAACCTTTTATCACTACCCCCACCTCATTTGATATCATATAAACCCTAAACTTGTTAAAGTAATAGCCATTACCATATTCTCCATCATTATTAACATTTATCATTCTCCTTCCCCTTTTCCCTTCCTTTATCCCCCTACTCTATACTTTCCTCCTCCACCTCACTATAAATAAATAAAATATCTTTGGTCTTATCTCATCCTAATAAAACTTAACCACCACCACCATCATTAGCATGGAAAAGGGTGGGGATAATGGATTAGAACGATGCAATGCTAAAGAATGTTATAATAATAATAATAGTAATAGTAATAGTAGTAGTAGTAATAGAAGAACAAGAAGAAAAAGAAGTTGATGATAACTTTGAGATGGAAGATCAATGTAAGAATTAAATAATAATAATAATAACAATAAGTATAGTATAAACTCTTATTATTCAATTGAAAACCACACAGAAAGAAGATTCCAATCAGATTATAAATTATTATCATGATTATATTACTTATCTTATTCGATTAATGCTAGTACTTGTAAATCTCGTCAGACATTCATGATTATAACTTATATAACAACAAATCAAGTTCCTTTCATAACTCAGGTGTCGGTTATACCATATAGTATAGGTTATGAAAGTACCTAATTTTTATTGTACCAAGTATTATACAACATAAATCTAGATCAGTTATTTAACAAACAAAATATTAAATAGTGAACAAGATAATAAATATAAAACAAGTTAGTATCAAACATTAAAATTCATGTTAAGTTTACACTATACTTATTCTTACACCATTAGTATAACCTTTTCACATTGACATAATAAACTTAACTAAATATAATGAAAAAAAGAAAAAGAAATAAACAAAATAAGAACATAAATAAGATAAAAGCTAACTTAGTAAATGAAAGAAAATGAAAGGCGTAAACAAGATATTAATGAAAATAAAACTTAAGCATTACAAAAATACAAAGAAAGAAAGCAAAAGCATGATCTTGATCTGAAAACCAAGATGTCTAAATACATGGTAAATGCCTCCTTTTATAGGCTAAAATTGGAAACTATTGATTTGATGACTAATTGATGAGTGGATGGCCAACTCTTCACTTAGTGACAATCTTTATCTTTTCTTTTCTACCAAAAACATCATTGATAACGTCAGAATTGAAATTATTTGAAAACATGAAAGTTATAGGAAATTGTCTTAGCTTTCCAAGAAAATAAATTAAGACCATTTGGACTTCTAAAACTCTAGATATAGGCCAAACACTAAACAGTACTCGGGCTGCAGGACAAATTCGGACTTCTTTATTGTTGTTACAATTTGGACTTAAAAATGACTTTTTTAAATCTTGGGATCCAAATGAAAGTTGTAACCCTATGTCTTACCTTTTCATCCATATAAAGTAGACCTAAATCTAAGATCTACAATTCCAGATATGACCCAATTACCAAATAATATTCCGATTTGGACTACACTAATATCTATTTTCTAAGTTTGGCCATCTCTTTGTCCTTTTAATTTCAGTTCTTAAACTCATTAATCAATCCTTTTATTTATGTGATAGGCCTGCATTTAAAATGAATGTTTACCATAAATTAAAAGTATCTTATATTATTAGATATGTTATTATAAAACATGCTTTAGTTAAGGAGTTATTGATACTTCAAATGCAAAATAATGATATAAAACCTTGATAAAAATACACTTTTAAGTATTAATCATTAATATATATAACCAACTTTAAACTAGATGGAGAGCTTTGATAATTCATGTCATTTATGTCAAAATTTATAACTCACGAGTAGCTAATTGGTTTATAATAATGGCATTGACTCAATCCATTGATTTTGATTTCATATTAGTTTATACTTTTGAATATCTGCCATATTGTACTATTATATTAGCTAATGTTGGTTAATTTCATTGTACTAGGGAAATAATTATCTAGTTTTCCAGTGAAGATGTTATAGACTGATAATGAGATTTGATAAATGATGTGGTTCAGTAATATGACATACACATGTCTAGTGATAGAGAAAAGTGACTAAAATTAGATAGCAATAAAAAAGATAAACTCATTTTTTCAAAAGGTCGAACTCAATTTATTCATGAGGCATATCAATATTTAATGTATATTTTAGAGGTTGGTTAAAGGAGTTAAAAACTCCCACCAATTATTATTTTTATTCATGTGATATTGATAATCATATCAATTTTATTTTGTACATAATTCCTAAAATTGCATTTAGCCAACATACCCTCATGGCATCAAGCATTAGCTGTGGATTGGTAGGTTTCTTTTTGTTACAACATGATGTGACTACCTTATCAATATCGCCAAAAGATATCCACGAAACCATATTAAATATGTACTAGAGTGTAAATGTTCCTACAATGACAATTGTATTTATGACTTAACATTTGTTGTAACCTAGCAAAGTTTTTTTATCTAAAACATTTTTCAAGATGTAAAATTGATTGGATTCATAATGACATATTTTTTTAATACAATTAAGTGCATGTTTAGTAATACGATGCATGGTGATTTTGCAAAAGTGTTTTTCAATTAAAAAAGTATCAAAATGATTTTTTTTTCAGATTTTTTAAATTTTTTACATGAGCATATCAAAACCATAACAAAAACCTAACAAAGCATTAATTTTATGTGTTTTTAGGTGAAAAACATTTGAAAAAACGGGTTGAATTATGTTACCAAATAGAGCCTAACAAGTGAGAGTTATTATCTTTATATGTTAGAATCAAACTGTTATAGATATTCATTATTAATGTTTGTCTTTAGTAGTATTGAATATGCAAATTTACATCCTGAGGTGAACAAAATACTAAGGGCAAGAAAGTAACCAATCACTAACAAAAAAAAAAAAACTAAGATGTGAGGAGTTTTTATTATATATGTGTGTACTATGCAACCTTTCACAAATCACTATGGATTCAAGTAGTGTATTTTTTTTTTTTCATTTTGGAGCGTGAAATTTTTTATTTGCTTTGATTTGATTCTTTTACGGCCAAGTTTATTGCCAATTGCTTTCAACTAATTGAAGAAAGACATAATTAAAAGTAAGATGATCAAAGTAAAAAGACAGAGAAATTAGGTGGCCTTTTCAAATTAGCGATAAAATTTAACTTTCATCCTACTTTCTAATTTAAAGATTTTTGATCCCTATAGTTTTTTAAAATTCAATTTTGGTGCAACATTTAATTTTTCTTATTTTTTAGTTATTTATTTGAAATAAAAGAGAAAAC